>NC_090659.1:4284446-4516485 GCF_013368605.1 Nyctibius grandis | reverse complement strand
CCTGTGGTGGGAGAGGAGGCTCCGTACGGAAGGCCCCCGCCCTAACCCTGTCCTGGGTGCTCCCCCAGGGGGTCCGTCCTGGCGCGCCGGTTCTCCTGGGCCTCTCTCGGTAGAGCTGAACGGCTTCAGCGCCTGCGTAACCGCAGCCTCTTGCTCCTCAGGTTCATGGGTTCATGGAAGGGTTTGGGTTGGAAGGGACCTTAGAGACCGGCTAGTTCCAACCCCCTGCCACAGGCAGGGACATCTTCCACTAGACCAGGCTGCTCAAAGCCCCATCCAGCCCGGCCTTAAACACTGCCAGGGAGGGGATGCGGGGAAAGGCAGGTGAAGTTGGTGGCTGGACCCAGAAAAATATTGATTTTGATGGACTTGACCCCTGGTGCGTTGGCCATACCAGTGCAGCCAGGAGAATGAGCTGAAAGCTTCAGCCAGCACTGGGAGCATCTTTCTCGTTGCAAGATAAAATTATCTTCCAGGTTATACCTGTCTATGGGTAATGAGCTTTATTCTTCCCACCTGGGTCAGATTTTGCCCTGCTAAGTCTTAAAGATATCTTATACAAGATTAGAAGTCGAGATACCTCTTCCAGATTTTTTTCACTCCTTGAAAAGGCAAATTTATCATGCAGTTTTCTGAAAGAACTGTAAACACAAGCTATTTGGGTTCAGTGTTCATAGGAAACTTCTGTTTAGAATAGTTAATGCAGCTAACAGTCTCTCTCTGTTGAAAATTCGTTTCCAGCCTGAAGAATCCCTTGACTCTCAAACTTCAGCTGAGTCACTATTTAGTCTTTGTGAATGTGGACATCTGGTCTTTAGAACTTGCTACATATGGCATTTGTCCGAGTTACTAACATCATTGTTGTGACTTTCCTAGACTAGTGACAAGACTTGTACAATACATTTAACTCCCTTCACATTCTGAAGTGAAGAAGGTATTTGGGCTGTCTTAAGTCAGATAAACACTTGATTATTTTTTTTTTGTCTCATTAAAACCAGTGTAAAAGCTGTGCGAAGACTCGTTTATAGGATTTCCTTCAGTCAGGTACATTGCCTATGTTTGAAATGGAATAATGAAGGTAGGTTTTCCTACTGTCAATGGGTGTCGTTGTGCATTCACAGGGCATCTAAACTTTGATCTTGGTAAATGTCTCCAGAAGGATATATATTGTATGTCATAAATACATTTATATTTATTCTCAAACTGTTTCAGTGGTTTCCTTTTTATTTTTTAAGACTGTTCACTGCAGAAGATAATTATTTGACATTAAAGCTTGTAGTTACTTATATTTTTCTCCTGCTTCTGCCTCAAAGAATTTTTTTTCTTCTTCTTACAGCAATCGGAAGACTTTGTGAAAAATGTAAGTATGGCTTCTACATATAGTTTCTTGAGAAGGTGGTGTTGTGGTGAGAGCATACAGTTTGGTTTGGGGATTGGATTTTATTTTTGCTTTAACCACAAACTTGATGTCACTCTCTGAGATGGGAACAGTTACTTAGGTATTGCAAGTGTAAATCAATGAATACTTACAAAGTTATGTGCTCAAAGAGAGAGTCACACCAATGCTGCTTTTCTAGAGTATGTGCTGCCAGCATCTGCAGTAGCTGAGGCTGCAGCGACTTCTTGATTGGTTTCTTGTAGTCTGTTATACAAAGTGATCAGCCTGATCATTTCAAACCAGGGAAAAAATAATGCGTTTTTGGAATCTTATCTTCTTCTCACCTAGAGAAAGATTCCCTTCAGCGTCCAGGAGAATAACAAGTGGAGGCAGGGGGGAACATCTAGAGTTAGGGCAGAAAAAACCCCACAGAACCAAATGCTAGTGCTCAACTGTAGAAGAGAAGAAAGCATGATGTCATTAGATCCTTGTAGGCGAGCAGAACAAATAAGATGACTAGTTTGTGACTCAAAAATAGTATAAAAATAAGCAAAGGGGGGAGAAGCAGAGCCTAAAGCAAGAGGATTGTTTTCAAGAGCACTCAGCAGTGAAACAGATTCCCATTGGTACTAGTTGAGGGCTGTTGCGCTGGAGATTTATAGAGCAGGTTAGATGAGCTGTTTGGGGGAGTTGGGACATGCCCGATGGGGCATGGCTGTGGGAGGCGTGAAAAATGCTAGCTCAAGGATGGGCTAGGAATGGAAGTGTGATATGGCTCTGTCCACATCCACTTCTCCCCAGGTGTTCAGCCTACTGTTCCCCTGAGCCCCTGCCCCTATTTAGCCTTACCGTCCTTATATAAAAAAGCATCCCGAGCGATCACCTTGCCAAGATCAACAGGGTCTAACTTCTACCTCCTCCTGTGATACCAAGGCTGCTTCTTCCCCTGCCGTCAGAAGAGGGACAGGGTCAGGAACTATTCTCTGTTCTGAAAAAGTAGCTACAGATACCTGCAAAACCTGCACTTCAGCTAAAGGTCAAACCTCATGCTGCCAGACCTGCGTGAGGCCAGGACAGAACAGCAAGGGATGCGGCATGTGTGCCAGTAAAACTGTGCCGTGCTGAGATTAGCATAGCCACGACTGTAGCGCAGGAGAAAGGAGCCTTTGTAATGCTCCCTGAAGGAGGACGAGAAGAGCAAGAAACGCTGGGGATTTGGGTTGAGGGGTTCTGATAGAGCAGTGTCTGCTGTGTTGGCAGCAGAGCTCCTTGCTGAGGCGATTGATGCTGCTCCAAGAAAAATAATGTTTTTCTCAGGTGATGGGGAAAACTTGTTCCTGGGCCCCCGCATTTAATACAAACACACCAAACGTGCAGACCAGCCATGTTTATTAAAAAAAACCAACCAAACCACACAACCAAACAGATCCTGGTGAAAGAGGAGTAATTGCAAAAAGATCAGAAACTCCTCGGCCAAGACAGGTATCTCGTTAATGAGGCCTTGCCACGGTATTTGCAACCTCATTTTCTCTTTCCCGCTTCTAGACAGCTCAATGTTTAATGATTTCTTATCTAAAACACTCATTATGTGCTGCTGGGAGGTGTGGGGGATGACATACTCAGTATTTGCATCAGAGCTCTTATGCTGACAGTGCCGTTTTGACTGTCAGCTGGAGATATTTGGTTTTCCTGGAGAATCTTTTTTTAAACACACTTCAAATAACCTCCTTCCATTTTTCCCAACAAATTTCAGACATTAGCACACCCCGCTGTTTTCCACTGTCCCTCATGCTGCTTATCTCTCTGCACAATGCACCAAGGCCTGCAAAATCATACCATAGGCATTTTTTGTTTGTAATTAACACTCAGAATAAATTATTCTAGCCCTACGTGATGCCAATTTGTACCTGGTAATAACCTTGACCTAAGTATTCAGCAGTCACCGTCTCCCCCGCGCCCCCCCGCTCCCGTCTCCCCCGGGCCCCGGCTCTCGGCCCCCCCAACCCCCCCGCTCCCGGCCTGCCCCCCCCCCAGCTCCTGGCCTGCCCCCGGCTGCCGGGCAGTGTGGCTGTTGGTGCGCTCCCTCCCAGCTGCCTGGCCGCCCACCCCCAGCAGCGGTTGCGTGGCCGCCTTCAGGCCCCTCTCCTTGCCCCCCCCCAGCAGCCGTTGCGCAGCCGCCTTCAAACCCTCCCCCCCCGTCCCCGGCCTTTTGGGGTGGCCACGGTGCTGCCCCACTAAGCTCAGCGCGAGACCTTGGGGTGGTTTCCCAGGCCCACCCCGCATCAGGCGTTGGGGATCTTAGTTGCCCCTGCAGTGCTCGAGTTCCTGAGGCTGTTGGTGTCTTCTCTCCTCAGAGGTGCTCTCCGCCACCATGTTTGTCCTGGCAGAGATGACTGACACAGTAAGAATTCCTCCCTGGCAGTTTGAGAGGAAACTGACTGAATCCATTGCTGAAGAGCTAAACAAGAAATTGGCCAATAAGGTAAAGTGTGGGTCATGTATAGGTTGATGCAGGCATCATAACATCCCTCAGCGTTTCTTCTTTTTGTTTGTTCCTAATGAGATATGTGGGGTGAGGCATCAGAATAGTTTAGATGTGAAGGCCATCCCCAGAGACTGAAATATCAGAGACTTTAAACAAAGAGACAGCCATGTATCATCTCAAAGGAGGCTTTTTTCCTAATGGCTAATGCTGTAATGGGAAGATACCGAGACACCAAACGGGGCAGAGAAGCGAGAGTAACTGCTGGTTTATGTGCATAGCAGTCCCAAACAGTCTGAAAACCAGATGCAAGCTACTGCATCCAGTGGGGGAATTTTAAAAAAGACCATGTAAACAAATGTAGAACAGTAATACTGGATGAGAAATGAAGGTGTTAATAGCTGACTTGGTCTGTGCTTAGTACTTGAAATACAGCGTGGCAGTAAGAAGCTGATCTTTGATGCAGGGAATAAAAAAGTGTTATGGCATAAGCCAGGCAGTCACAGCGTCCCTGTGCAGCCCCTGGGACTGTGATTAGCACACGGCTTTCAGCCGTGAGGCAGATGCAAAATTCAAAAGCTTGTGAACAGAGCTCAAAAGAGCAACCTGAAGTGATCGAGGGTTGTGAGCAGCAGTTTATACAGACAGGCTACGAAAGGCAAAACTCTTCCTTCATCCACTGACGACTAGTAGGTGCCTCAAATTTTGTAGGCTGTGAAGCCATCTCTGAAGTAGCAGAGAAACCAAGAGTTCTCCTCATCTCTCCCCAGAGCTAATATCGTTTAAGACAGAGGTAAGCGTAGAGGCTTCTGAGAGTGTAACTCTAGTGTACGTTTAGCCTTTGGACAGGCAGTGGGGCTGGTGTATGATGTCTGTGGGCAACTGTTTACCATCTTGGCAGGTCAAGTTCTCTCACCACTGACAATTACTCCAAGGGTTTCTGTTTGTAGCAGTGCTCTTTGCAGTGTCTGAAAACACATCCATAACACTTGAATAAGTTCGGGGTTCCCTACAATGCAGTGTGGTTAGGGCTGGGGCTGTTGAAGGAGGGTAGCAAACCAGCCTCCCTCCCATCTTGCCACCCTTCTGTTGCCTTCTTTTGAAAAGGTGCGCGCAGTGTATAAATGTGATGGTTTGCTTGATTTAACCCGGTGGGTTGCTTAATTTAGTGCTTTTTAATTATTTTGTTTGTTGTTTGTTTGAGCAGGTTGTGTACAATGTCGGCCTCTGCATCTGTCTGTACGATATCACGAAGCTGGAAGATTCATACATATTCCCTGGAGATGGTGCATCACATACCAAAGGTACGTTCTTGTCCTCGGGTGTATCGTTTTGCTGAACATTCGTGATCTGGAAATGTAAACTGAGTTCAGTTTTCAGGGAGAATAAGTTTAAAGGAACGTATTGAAGTTTGTAGGCTTAACTGTGTTCCTGTTAAGAGGGCAAGAGGAACGTGGCAAAAATCTTTTCCTCTGCGTTTTTTGAGTACAAATACCACTGTAAATAGCCAGTCCTGTTTGCCTTCTCCAGCAGTCCTTCTCTGTTGTACAATGAGAGCCACAAGTGTGGCATGAGGAAGGGGTTAATTTAATTTAAAATGATTGGAAATATGCACATAGAAAATAAGTTGTATTAATTGTTCTGCATTTGTCTAGTATTTCTTCTTCTTGAAGCGTATTTTCCCTAGCTAGAATGTTGAAACATGTTTCTAAATATAACATTCACACAGCATTTGATGCTGTTTTGCTAGCTGGAAGTTTTGCTACATTTTTGTTTGAGACTTAGACAGATCTGGTTCAGCATACATTTCTAGTGACTTTTTTTTTTTTTTACTAAGAAATGACTCATTTCTTTAACTTCTGTCAAATCTGTCTGAGTAAAAACTGGAAGTAAACGCCTAAAAGCAAATATCTCATTTTTTTTAAGGTAAAATGAGTTTCTTTAAATAAGCTGGAAAGAGGCGCATTTTTCTAGCTTGAGTTTTCACTGTGGAAGTGTAGCTTGAGCATGTGAAACATTTCCTGTTAGAAGGGAGCTGCACTGACTGTATGTGACTCCCCTTGTCTAAATTTTAACTCCAATAGATCTCGCTCCCTGCAAATAAAAGCTTCTTTAATACTGAAGGAGGATGGCAGGCTTTCCTGCTTGCTTTAATCTCCACTCAGCCTCTTAACTTTGAATTACTCTTTGAACTGAAACGAGAATATATTCTCTCTGAGCTGGGAAAAAAGTCTTCTGCCTTCAGAATCTGGGGTAGCACTTTAATAAATCCTGCTGTGTCTGGTAATAACTTTCTCTAATGAACTGCCTGATCTTATGTAAAAGAGGAGCACGGAGTATGGACACCTGAAATGACGTTAAATTGCTCATAAGCGTTGTTTGGCTAAGATTGTCTTAGTATAACATTCATATAATTATAAATGCAAAATGCTTAGTTTGAAACATCATTTTGTTTAACCTGGATGAAAAAAGCAGTTATGTTAGAGAATCTTATTTACTCTGATAATATTTTATATCAAATATTTCATTTAAAGAAAATACAGCATTGCTCACAAAGATAGAAGGGGCAGAAATATTACGAGAAAGTATAATTTCAACTGATATTCTTGGCCTTGAAGCATTATGCAGGAATGCTCACGTCATAACTAAAGCAGAGGCTCTGCTCCATGTTCTTCATTTATAGCTTTATTCTGTGAATTTAAACTCTTGCGAGCTGGAAGAGCAGAGAACAGGAGGCTGCTGATCAACTGCTGTCATAGTTCATACAAAACAGTTAGGAATCAGAACTCTTATTCCCATTTTTCTGTCTAATCAATGCCTGTAAGGAAATTGTAAAAGAAACTGGGTAAGCGTTTTAGAGGGCATATAGGAGGTGGGATTTTGTTTTAATGGCTGCCACCCTGTGGAAGGAGTATCATTCACTAACATGGACATAACATTAACGATCTGTTTTCTTTTAAGTGCATTTCCGCTACGTGGTCTTCCATCCCTTCCTGGATGAGATTCTGATCGGACAGATTAAAAGCTGCAGTCAGGATGGCGTTCACGGTAAACCACAGCTTCTAACAGTAGGGACAGGTGAGCTGATGAGCTCTTGGGTCTGTTGGGATACTGGGATTTCAGGCTGTATGGTGCAGTCCGTAGGCTGGGTACAGACTGTCGCTGGCCTCTAGCGCTGCTCTGCTCTGAGGGTGATTGGTAGTTGGAGGCTGGCAGCTTCCCCTGCCCTTGATGGTTTTGTCTGCACTCCCCTTTCCTTTTGTCATTCATGTGCGTGCCCGAGAAGAACAGGCAAGCCCATCTGGAGCAGAGACTGGATTAATTTTCTTGCTTTAGTTAACAGAACTTGTTTCTTTTAAAGTGGTAGTGTCAGCTTGTGTTGGTCTGATATATCTTCCCTATAGTTCTGTGCAAATTCATGATTGCTTCTTGTACCTGAAAAAGTGGCAGGGAAACGTCTTTGTGAGCACAAAGTGCTGTCAGATTCATGGAATACAAAATCAATGAGTTGCTTTCCTTTCTTGTAGGAGTCTTCCACGCAAGCGAGCTGCTCAGTTGTTAGGCTGGGACAAGAAGATTGTCGTGGCTGCATTTGTTGCTGAATTTGGGCGTGTCCACTCTCTGATAAAATTCCACATCATGAAATCTCAAGGGGGAGGTGGGGATTGTTCTAACTTTGTATTGGTCTTTATTTAACACGTTACATCTGTGATTTCTAAGCTCTTTTCTGTCACAGACCTCTACAGCATCTGAGTCATTTCTTGCAACGCTTTCATTTCCAATCCTGCTCCAAACAGCCCTTTCCTTTCCCAGCGGGCATGAAGACTGTGCCCTCTGTTGCTCTGTGTACTTTCAGTTGGGTGGTTGCTTTGCTGCCAACTGAAATTGAGCGTTGTGGCTCAAAGAATAACTCCTGCATGATCTCAAATGTCCTTCCTGACAGAGGAAGGAGAATGAGTCTAGAAATGCATTTTAGGTACATCATTTGCAAAGAAGCTTTTCAGTCTTAATCAAATTCTTTTCTCCACAGTTTCTATTGGATTCTTTGATGATATTGTCATCCCACCAGAATCCCTGCAGCAGCCAGCTAAGTTCTATCCTTTGGTCACCTTTGATAACTTTACTACTTCATTTCAAAAGATTGTGCAGTGCTGGCCCAACAGGCATTCACTACTGCAACAAGGAAGGTGCTCAGTGGCAGAAGCTAAGCCGTTGTGTCAGGGAAGTCCCGCAGACTGTTATCACAGCTGGACAGGCCTCACGCTTCTTAGGTTTTGCAGGATCAGTGTGCCTGCTGATAGAAATGACTGGCAGTGTCCCCCGAACGACCGCGTTGTAATCCCTGCCTCTAGTCTTGGCTGCTGCTGCTGAAGACAGAATGCCGGTTTTACCACATCATGTCATGTCTAGATATGTGGTGTGTCTAACGTTCTTATTTGTGGTAGGTGAGGTCTTCTTGGGTTTGAGGGGTTTTGTTTGGTTCAGGGTTTTTTGGTGGGTTTTTTGGGATGAAGGTAACCCCAACTCTGCCCAGCAGCATGCACCTTGAAGCAAGAAAATCGGAAACAAGACGGGGCCCTGGGCTGTGCAGATGATGACCTGGGACAGTCCATTGTGGTTTGAGAAATAATTGTGAAAAGGCTTTGAATTGAGCCTGTTCCCAGAACTGTCCGAAAGTGATCTGTCAGGCAGAGTACGGGTTGTTTCCATCCTTAACCCTTGGCGTGGCCAGCGATGAAGCAGAGCAGGTGTGGGTGTGGGAATATGAGACAGAAGAAGGGGCCCACGATCTTTACATGGACATTGGGGAGGAGATCCGCTTCCGAGTCGTGGATGAAACATTTGTCGATACATCACCGACAGGTCCGAGCTCTGCAGAGGCTTCCACTTCAAATGCCACAGAAGAAGTTCAGAAGAAAGAGGCACCCTACACTCTTGTGGTAACTCCATGCACAATTCATAGAGCCTTGTGAACGTTGTGGTTTATTCTATGTCTAAAATAGCATCCTTTTCCCAAGGAACTGATTGCTTTAAGCTGACCGTGAAGCAAAGAGAGTCACAAAATGAAAGCAGTGGAAAAGGGGAGAAACGAGATTGTTCTTGTGGTTGCACTGTGTTTGCTGTGTGTTTTCCTTGGAACACTTTGTGGTGGTTGGTGGAGCTGCCCCTGTGAGGCTGATTTAAAACAGACTGTGCATGCAGGATCTGCAGGTAGGAGTGAGCATACAGGGAGCAGAGAGCTGGGAGAACCACGTCAAGGTTTACACAGCAGCTGAACGGTCCTTCCTGTGCCGTGTGTTGGCATAAGACCCACCTGAGTACAGTGCAAGAGACAGATGGATGTAACCCAGTGAAAGCTGTCTTTCCTCACAGCTGGAGGATGTTGGGACAGTCAGGAAGGGGAAAGGGCAAGTGCTTGATTTTCAAGTGTTAAACATTTGGTGTAGCGTTGGCAAGGTTTAGAGGAGTCTGGGCAAGTGCTGGACACGCTCTGATAGGAACAGAGGTGAATACCTCATCCATAACTCAGGGGGGGAGATAGTTTATATTTTTATGCATTTACTCCTGTGTTCTCTATGCAATTTACAATTGCGCGCTCTCCTCTTCTCTCTGCGAACAGGGATCGGTCAGTGAGCCAGGCCTGGGCCTCCTGTCATGGTGGACAAACAGTTAGCTGCCATCAGAGCCTGCTCCGCAGAAAGTCTTTCTGGTGGATGTTTGAGGGATTACAGGATCCTGCTGGTGCTCATTGCTCCTCTGAAGCTGAATGAGAAATCAGAGCTGCCATTCTCTGCTTCCCCTTCAGCTCCCAGCCTGCCAGACTGAGACAGTTGCTTTCAAGAAATGTCTTTGCTGATGTGGAGAAGTGAATTTACAGGCACAAAAAGCCTTGAGCGCAGCAGCAACAACTCAGCTGGAGCTTTGGTCTCCTGCCCTGGAGGGAAAACCAGGGAGGTCTTTACTTGCCTGAAGTAAGAAGGGAGCTAACTTCAGTGAGTGAAAGCAGGAGAGAATGCCTGTCAAGACGGATCACTCCCTTGGGCTGAGCACTTGATCTCAGAGGGGTAGAAAACTGCCGTTCTTTTGACAGGAAACAGAAGAAACAGCAAAAGACTGGAGTTAATAGAGGTGCAGTGCTCTAGAGACCTGGAAAATGCTGCTGCTGGGAGGGCACGGGAGGTGGTGGTAACATTCTGCTAAGAATGGGAACTTAACCCATGGAGGAAATCAGCCAAAGAGAACTGGATTGACAGTGGTTTACCCAAAAGTAGGTTAGGCTCTGTGAAGATGACCACTGTGGAAGGCTCCAGGCTGCTTATTGTGCTGAATGGAAATACTTGATTGGGTGGGCTGTATGTGTGTAGAATGAGCTCGTTTGCAGGAGTTTGAAAATACATAATTCTGAACTGAAGCGGAGGGGGCAGGTGCGCAGGTTATATTCTCTTCAATTCCTTTGGTGTTTGGTGAAAATAGGGAAAAGACTATGAAAGTACAACAGATTAATATGTGGCTGAGAGACTGGTGCCGTAGGTGGGACTTTGGGTTTGTTGACCACGGGGCGGCTTTCATGGCACCGGGCCTGCTTGTGCCGGATGGGGAACAGCTGAATCAGAAGGGGAAAAGGGTTATGGCCCAGAAGGTGGCAGGGCTGGTCAAGAGGTCTTTAAACTAGGTTCGATGGGGGAGGGGGATAAGACCAGGGCAGCCACAAATGAACCTAGGGGTGACAGGCCTGCATCGGGGGCAAGGCCACTAGCCCAGCTGAAGTGCGTTTACACCAATGCACGCAGTATGGGCAACAAACAGGAAGAGCTAGAGGCCACTGTACAGCAGGAAGGTTATGATGTGGTTGCCATCACAGAAACGTGGTGGGACGACTCTCATGACTGGAGTGCAGCTATGGATGGCTATAAGCTCTTTAAGAGGGACAGGCAAAGCAGGAGAGGCGGTGGGGTAGCGCTGTATGTTAGGGAGTGCTTGGACTGTGTTGAAATTGAGGAAGATGGTGAGGATGACAAGGTTGAATGTTTATGGGTGAAGATCAGGGGGAAGGTCGGCAGGGCGGACATTACGGTGGGAGTCTGTTATAGACCACCCAACCAGGAGGAGCAGGCGGACGAGGCGTTTTACAAGCGGCTGTCAGAAGCCACCCGGTCGCCGGCCCTTGTACTCGTGGGCGACTTCAACTTGCCGGATGTCTGCTGGAAATACAACATGGCAGAGAGGAAGCAATCTAGGAGATTCCTCGAATGTGTGGAGGACAACTTCCTCATGCAAGTGGTAAATGAGCCCACTAGAGGAGGGGCCCTGCTTGACCTGTTGTTTGTGAACAGAGAAGGACTAGTGGAGATGTGAGGGTCGGTGGCCGTCTTGGGAGTAGCGACCACGAAATGTTAGAGTTTTCGATAGTGGGGGAAGTAAGGAGGGGCAAGAGCAGAACTTCTGCCTTAGATTTCCAGCGGGCTGACTTTAGCCTGTTTAAGAGGCTGGTGGACAGAGTCCCTTGGGAATCGGTCCTGAAGGGCAAAGGAGTCCAGGAAGGCTGGACATGCTTCAAAAGGGAATTGCTAAATATCCAGACGCAGGCTGTCCCGGTGTGTAGGAAGGCAAGCCGTCGGGGAAAAAGACCGGCCTGGTTAAACAGAGAACTTAGGCTAGAACTTAAGGAAAAAAAGAGAGCCTACTTGCTCTGGAAGAAGGGTCGGGTAACTTGGGAGGTCTATAGGGACGTGGCCAGGTCGTGTAGGGAGAAGATTAGAAGGGCCAAAGCTCAATTAGAGCTTGATTTGGCTGCTACAGTCAAAGACAACAAAAAAAGCTTTTACAAATACATCAACAGCAAAAGGAGGGTCAAGGAGAGCCTCCACCACTTGCTGAATGAGGAGGGTAGTGTAGTGTCAGGGGATGAGGAAAAGGCAGAGGTGCTCAATGCCTTCTTTGCCTCGGTCTTTAATGTCAAGACTGGTTGTCCTCCGGAGACTCAGCCCCCAGAGCCTGAAGTTAGGGACAGGGGGCTGTGTGAACCTCCCGTAATCCAGGAGGAGACGGTTAGTGACCTGCTGTGCCAGTTGGACACCCACAAGGCTATGGGCCCGGATGGGATTCACCCCAGAGTAATGAAGGAACTGGAAAATGAACTTGCCAAACCACTCTCTATTATCTACCGGCAGTCCTGGTTAACTGGAGATGTTCCAGCTGACTGGAAATTAGCAAATGTAACACCCATCTACAAGAAGGGTCGGAAGGATGATCCAGGGAACTAGAGGCCTGTCAGCCTGACCTCGGTGCCAGGCAAGGTGATGGAACAGATCATCCTGAGTGCCATTACACAGCACATGCAGGACAATCGGGGCATCGGGGCCAGCCAACATGGATTCATGAAAGGCAGGTCCTGCTCGACCAACCTGGTCTCCTTCTATGACCAAGTGACCCGCTTAGTAGATGAGGGCAGGGCTGTGGCTGTAGTCTATCTAGACTGCAGTAAGGCATTCGACACTGTCTCCCACAGCATCCTCCTAGACAAACTGGCTGCCAGGGGCTTGGATGGGTGGACTCTTCGATAGGTTAAAAACTGGCTGGATGGCCGAGCCCAGAGAGTGGTGGTGAATGGGGCAAAGTCCAACTGGCGGCCGGTCACTAGCGGTGTTCCCCAGGGCTCAGTTCTGGGGCCGGTGCTCTTCAATATCTTTATAGATGATCTAGACGTAGGGATTGAGTGCACCCTCAGCAAATTTGCAGATGACACCAAGCTGGGTGGGAGTGTCGATCTCCAACACAGCAGACACTGCTCTATCAGAACCCCTCAACCCAAATCCCCAGCGTTTCTTGCTCTTCTCGTCCTCCTTCAGGGAGCATTACAAAGGCTCCTTTCTCCTGCGCTACAATCGTGGCTATGCTAATCTCAGCACGGCACAGTTTTACTGGCACACATGCTGCATCCCTTGCTGTTCTGTCCTGGCCTCACGCAGGTCTGGCAGCACGAGGTTTGACCTTTAGCTGAAGTGCAGGTTTTGCAGGTATCTGTAGCTACTTTTTCAGAACAGAGAATAGTTCCTGACCCTGTCCCTCTTCTGACGGCAGGGGAAGAAGTAGCCTTGGTATCACACGAGGAGGTAGAAGTTAGACCCTGTTGATCTTGGCAAGGTGATCGCTCTGGATGCTTTTTTATATAAGGACGGTAAGGTTAGATAGGGGCAGGGGCTCAGGGGAACAGTAGGCTGAACACCTGGGGAGAAGTGGATGTGGACAGAGCCATATCACACTTCCATTCCTAGCCCATCCTTGAGCTAGCATTTTTCACGCTTCCCATAGCCATGCCCCATCGGGCATGTCCCAACTCCCCCAAACAGCTCATCTAACCTGCTCTTAAATCTCCAGCGCAACAGCCCTCAACTAGTACCAATGGGAATCTGTTTCACTGCTGAGTGCTCTTGAAAACAATCCTCTTGCTTTAGGCTCTGCTTCTCCCCCCTTTGCTTATTTTTATACTATTTTTGAGTCACAAACTAGTCATCTTATTTGTTCTGCTCGCCTACAAGGATCTAATGACATCATGCTTTCTTCTCTTCTACAGTTGAGCACTAGCATTTGGTTCTGTGGGGTTTTTTCTGCCCTAACTCTAGATGTTCCCCCCTGCCTCCATTTGTTATTCTCCTGGATGCTGAAGGGAATCTTTCTCTAGGTGAGAAGAAGATAAGATTCCAAAAACGCATTATTTTTTCCCTGGTTTGAAATGATCAGGCTGATCACTTTGTATAACAGACTACAAGAAACCAATCAAGAAGTCGCTGCAGCCTCAGCTACTGAAGATGCTGGCAGCACATACTCTAGAAAAGCAGCATTGGTGTGACTCTCTATTTGAGCACATAACTTTGTAAGTATTCATTGATTTACACTTGCGATACCTAAGTAACTGTTCCCATCTCAGAGAGTGACATCAAGTTTGTGGTTAAAGCAAAAATAAAATCCAATCCCCAAACCAAACTGTATGCTCTCACCACAACACCACCTTCTCAAGAAACTACATGTAGAAGCCATACTTACATTTTTCACAAAGTCTTCCGATTGCTGTAAGAAGAAGAAAAAAAATTATTTGAGGCAGAAGCCGGAGAAAAATATAAGTAACTACAAGCTTTAATGTCAAATAATTATCTTCTGCAGTGAGCAGTCTTAAAAAATAAAAAGGAAACCACTGAAACAGTTTGAGAATAAATATAAACGTATTTATGACATACAATATATATCCTTCTGGAGAGATTTACCAAGATCAAAGTTTAGATGCCCTGTGAATGCACAACGACACCCATTGACAGTAAGAAAACCTACCTTCATTATTCCATTTCAAACATAGGCAATGTACCTGACTGAAGGAAATCCTAGAAACGAGTCTTCGCACAGCTTTTACACTGGTTTTAATGAGACCAAAAAAAATAATCAAGTGTTTATCTGACTTAAGACAGCCCAAATACCTTCTTCACTTCAGAATGTGAAGGGAGTTAAATGTATTGTAGAAGTCTTGTCACTAGTCTAGGAAAGTCACAACAATGATGTTAGTAACTCGGACAAATGCCATAAGTAGCAAGTTCTAAAGACCAGATGTCCACATTCACAAAGACTAAATAGTGACTCAGCTGAAGTTTGAGAGTCAAGGGATTCTTCAGGCTGGAAACAAATTTTCAACATAGAGAGACTGTTAGCTGCATTAACTATTCTAAAAAGAAGTTTCCTATGAACACTGAACCCGAATAGCTTGTGTTTACAGTTCTTTCAGAAAACTTTAAGACTTAGCAGGGCAAAGTCTGACCCAAGTGGGAAGAATAAAGCTCATTACCCATAGACAGGTATAACCTGGAAGATAATTTTATCTTGCAACGAGAAAGATGCTCCCAGTGCTGGCTGAAGCTTTCAGCTCATTCTCCTGGCTGCACTGGTATGGCCAACGCACCAGGGGTCAAGTCCATCAAAATCAATATTTTTCTGGGTCCAGCCACCAACTTCACCTGCCTTTCCCCGCATCCCCTCCCTGGCAGTGTTTAAGGCCGGGCTGGATGGGGCTTTGAGCAGCCTGGTCTAGTGGAAGGTGTCCCTGCCTGTGGCAGGGGGTTGGAACTAGCCGGTCTCTAAGGTCCCTTCCAACCCAAACCCTTCTATGAACCCATGACCCTGAGGAACAAGAGGCTGCGGTTACGCAGGCGCTGAAGCCGTTCAGCTCTACCGAGAGAGGCCCAGGAGCACCGGCGCGCCAGGACGGACCCTCGGGGGGAGCACCCAGGACACGGTTAGGGCGGGGGCCTTCCGTACGGAGCCTCCTCTCCCACCACAGGGGAAGAGCCCACAAAACACGGCACAACATCCAAATAAACGGGAAATAAAACAGGGCGGGAGGAGCGAGGCGGGCGCCCCTCCCCCCCAGCCAGGCCTAACGGCCGCTAACTGCCCACGCGCGCTCAGCCCCGCTGCGGAGAGAGGGAGAGGGTGAGCGGAGACCGCCCCCCGCCCCCCGCACTCACCGGCGCCCGCCCGCTCGCGGCAGCAGATGAGCTCCGGGCGGTGCTCGGCCATGGCGGCGCGACACCCGCCCGCCGCTGCCCCGCGCGCTCCCCGCCGGCCCGCGCTCCCCGCCTCTCCCGGTCCTGGCTGCGGGGAGGACAGCGCCTGCCAAAGCCCCGCCCCGAACGGGAACGCCGGAGCGCGATCGCGCGGAGGGATTGACGGTAAAAGCATCTCCGCGGAACCGCTCCGCTGTGACCTTCTCCCGCCCGGGACAAGCCCTGCGCCTCGGCCGGTGGCCACCTTCTTGGCGCGGATCTCTCCCTGCCAGGACCTGTGCGTCCCCGCCCCGCGGTGCCCCGCCCACGCGCCGGAGCTGTGACGGGGCCGCGGGACGCCCCCGGGGCGCCACTTGGTCTGGGTGAGTGACCGCGATGGCGGCGCGCTGTGTGCTGGCGGCTCGGCTGCGGGTGAGTGACCTCTGAACAGCACATCTGCCTGTAGTAGGAGCTCGCCACAGAGCTTCTCTTCCTCGAGACATTGTGTTTAATGTCCACTCAATAATCAAGATTTCACAGAATCACAGAATGTCAGGGATTGGGAGGGACCTCGAAAGATCACCCAGTCCAGTCCCCTGCCGGAGCAGGATTACCTGGATCATGTCACACAGGAACGCGTCCAGGCGGGTTTTGAATGTCTCCAGAGAAGGAGACTCCACAACCTCTCTGGGCAGCCTGTGCCAGTGTTCGGTCACCCTCACCGTAAAGAAGTTTTTCCTCATATTTATGTGGAACCTCCTGTGTTCCAGCTTGCACCCATTGCCCCTTGTCCTGTCAAGGGATGTCACTGAGAAGAGCCTGGCTCCATCCTCATGACACTTGCCCTTTACATATTTATAAACATTAATGAGGTCCCCCCTCAGTCTCCTCTAAGCTAAAGAGACCCAGCTCCCTCAGCCTCTCCTCATAAGGGAGATGTTCCACCCCCTTAATTAATTTCATGATCTTTTAAAGCCTGGAAGGCAACTATTAGGATGGAATTTTTTTTGTAGGGCTGCTCACGGGGATAAGGCAGCCAGTGCTCCCCTTAGTAAAGCATGTGATGAAGTCACACAATTTAAGGTCTCAGTTTGCCATTTGTGACCTTGGCCAACGTGTTCCCTTTTCTTGGGGAGCCAAAGTAAGAACTTGGCTCATAGTATTCTGAAAGTACTTTGTGAAGCTTCATTAATGTTTTATATTACTTCCTTACTTTAGAGGTAGGTGTTTTAGTAAAGTTTAGCTTTTTTAATTTAAGCAAAAGTTGCAGAATAGCACCACTTCAGTTAACTTGGTATATTCATTCTCAATTGTTAAATAGTTTTTAATTTGTACTTTGAATAGAAATGACTACTCATAAAATGAAGGCAAATCCTTTATTACAATAATGAGTTGGTTCTCGTTTTATGGTGTGTCATCACATGAGAACAAGCAGTTATTTGCTAAAATGAATATTGTATAATGTAAAACAAAGGCTGTGCTAGCACAGTGAATATGGGGAGTTTAGTATTGTAGGAGGCTGTCTTCTGTTATCAGGCGCAGGGTACAGGTTTTTTTTCCTCTGTGAAGGACTAAATCTGTGATGGTAATCAAACATGCTTCTAGGTGATCTCTTTAGGAGGCAAATTATTTTTGCCCATGTGTAGCAGCCTAGAGATTAATGAATAGGCTCTTCACTTAGTGCCATGGTCTAGTTGACAGGGTGGTGTCAGGGCAATGGTTGGACTCGATGATCCCAGAGGTCTCTTCCAACCTGGTTGATTCTGTGATTCTGTGAATATGAGAATCACCTTGCCAATGACTGTGACAGTGCCAGCATTGACCATGGCACGTGTTATTGACATTGGTTCTGCTCAAGTCCTGTCCTAGAACTGCTTTGGAACTGGAACTGCATAGGAAGCTTACCTCTGAGGGAAACACATTGGAATTAGCCTGGTTTGGGCTGACTGTCCTGTTTCAAGTACAATTCTTCTAATAGCCTTAAAGGGTCAAGATCTTTTTCATGCCTATCTGAGAGGTGCTTTTAGTAGCATCCCACTTGTCGAGACGCGTTGGCTGAGGATTGACTGAAAGAGTAGTACTGTAAAACTCTAAACCGTCTGAAGTATCAAGGGTTTATTGAAGGCCTTGTACTGCAATTACGCATGGGAAGCTTTGTGTATGCTGGCAAAAAGCAGTGTTGGTGAGAGCTAAACTGATCTTCAGGACCCTAATTTTGGTTGCTCTTTGGAGGTGGGTCTAGAAAATGAGACTGCGTTTACAATTTGGTTGTATCACACTGCGTTTTTTTAGGCTGAATTGTGGTGAATGTTGGAAACTTGGCCAGTGTTCTTAGATCAGGGAGGATGAAGAAAGATGGTATTTTGGGTTTCAGCTAGGATTTCTAGGACTGATTTCCCAGATAGGAATACATGTAGCACAGTTGCTACTCTTTTGAACACGAGCTTTTACTTACTGGACTTGTCTACCGTATCTGCTGCCAAAATGTAAGTCAGTTTCTGAATTCAGGCTCCCTTTGCATCTGCACTGTTCACTGGAGTGAGCTAAATGCAGGATAGCTAGCTTTTCAAGATGAACTTTTAAAATCTATAAAGGTAAGTGTTGGCTTCCTTACAGAGATTCCAAAAATAATGGCCCATTTAATAGGCTGGCTTTTTTGTGTCTTCTAAGGAAGCTTTTCAGCTGCCAAAATACTGATACACTTAGGAGCCCTGTACTGATTAGTGCCATTTCTTGTACTGAAATCTGACTAAGGACACTGAGGTGCTGGGATAACAAGTTCAATGGCAGCTGAGAGATCACTTGGCAGCTGTTTGCTGGATGGTCAGTGTGGAAATCAACAGTTCCTGGATAAAAGGGAAAATGTATAGATTGCTGGCTGCCTACATCCCTTGGCTGTTGGTCTCAAGGCACTTCTCGCTACTCAGTAAAAAAACCACTGCAGAAGCCCCCCAGACCATGTACTATTTCAGGAAAGAGTGAGAGGGAACGAAGCTGGAAACTGTTAGGCTTGTGGCTTTTCTTTAATCTTGCACTTCTGCCACCCCGTTTCTCAGGATGCAGTGGAAAAAGGACAGGCACGGAGAGTCAAATCAATGCGATGTGATATATTGTAGATTCTTTATGAGGAGAGATCAGACTTAGGAACTAGGCAGTGTATGCTATTGCTCGTTGTTGATGGTGGATCCTTAGGCTTGCTGGGTGCCAACGTGAGAATAACCATATTGAATCGAATTAATTCCCAACAGAGCAGAGATGTGGGATGAGATTTAGATCCCAGTAAAATGAAGATAGCGCTTTTTAAATAGGTGCCTTTTAAAAGTCTTACGTAGACAAAAAAGATTGTTTAGTCTTCTGAAACTGATTGGCCGAGGTGCTTATTTTTCCTCAGTCTTACTGGGCATCACAGAAACAGACCATCAGTTTTCCAGACTTCTGTTGCCGATCTCTGTGTCCAGACAGGATCCTTCACCTCAAACATGCTCCCTTCCCACTTCTGGTAGCCTGAAGTTGTGGTCAAGCAGGAGTCAGCTACTTTGTATTGCTACTTCTGTGATTACTATCTCAGTATTTATATAGTATTTGAATAAATACTACATTTCATCAAGTGAAAAGGTACATAGGCATGTATGTTCAAACTGAAAAGATTTTACTGAATTTTATCGGAAAAGTTTCTTTGCACCTCTCTTCGGAGAGCCCTGCTTCAGGTTTTTGTCCTAATCAGCTTTGGTCCCAGGCCAGAGTAGAGTGCTATGAAGCCTGTGCCGTTACTTTAATTTGCAAATCTGTTCTTCTGTGTGCTGAATGATGGTGAAATTTAGCTTTCAGTTTACTGGGTGACAAGGAGGAACTCCGTTAGTCAGTTGTGTTACAGGGTTGGTTTAGGGGAGGGAGGAGCGGGGGAAGAAGGAATTACTGCATTAAACCAAAATACGTTTCTTGATCTGAGGAAGAGATTATTTTTCCATGGACACTGATGAGATCCCTCAGTGTTTTTTCCAGCCACCTCAGCAGCTGGAAACTTTCAAAAGATAATGGATATCTTGTGAGGTAAAGACATTTCCACACCATTAATTGTGCTGGGCAAATGCTTAAGTTTTTAAAAGGAAAAAAAAAAGGCAGAACAAAACAAACACAGAAGTTGTGTGGCTGCTTGGCAAAGAGCAGCGGATGTACGTTAAACAGTGAGAAGCCGGGCGGTGTTTGGTTTGTTTTGGGTTTTTATTTTTTGCTCGTGGAAGAAGGAGAAGTCTCAACTTTGACACCTGTGATACGTTCTGGAAGATCTAAGCTTAAAGTGCAGCCCGGTGCAATTTGATGCCTGGGTTTCATTTGCACTCCTGGAGGAGCAGTGCCCTCTCTTGTCCTGCCGTGTTCGCTTCCTTCCGATATTCTTTACCGAAAGCGGCGTGCAGCTGCTGTAGGTCTGTATTGCTCTGACCGAAAGCTGTGTATCTGGCTGATTGGGATTGGTAAAAAAACAAACTCCACCCTTATCACTAGTGTGCTGGCTATTATGCTCTCGGCTAAATTTCTTGAACTTTTTACTGTGTAAGATACTAAGAAATGTGATCAAAAGGACAATAGAACGAGATTTGGATAAAAATGGGTGACATCTCCCTGAAATGCCTGTACACCAATGCACGCAGCATGGGGAATAAGCAGGAGGAGTTAGAAATCCGTGTTCGGTCGGGGGGCTATGATCTAGTGGCAATTACAGAGACTTGGTGGGACGCCTCGCATGACTGGAATGTGGTCATGGATGGCTATGTCCTGTTCAGGAAAGACAGGCCACTAAGGAGAGGTGGTGGAGTTGCTCTTTATGTGAGTGAGCAGCTAGAATGTATTGAGTTCTGTCCAGGGGCGGATCAGGAGCGAGTTGAGAGTTTGTGGGTGCGAATTAAGGGGCAGGCTGGCAGGGGTGATACTGTTGTGGGTGTCTATTACAGGCCACCGGATCAGGATGAGGAGGGTGATGAGGCCTTCTACAGGCAGCTGAGAGCAGTCTCGCAATTACAGGGCCTGGTTGTTGTGGGGGATTTCAACTACCCTGATATTTGCTGGGAGGCCTACTCAGCCAGCCATCCCCAGTCCAGGAGGTTCCTCCAGTGCGTTGATGATAACTTTCTGATGCAAATGGTGGATGAGCCAACTAGGAGAGGAGCGCTGCTGGATCTGATCCTCACTAACAAGGAGGGTCTGGTTGAAGAGGTGAAGGTTGAGGGCAGCCTTGGTTGTAGCGACCATGAGATGGTAGAGTTCAGGATCTCATGTGGCAGGAACAGAATAGCTAGCAGAATCACAACCCTGAACTTCAGGAGGGCCAACTTTGGCCTTTTCAAGCAATTGCTAGGGGAAATCCCATGGGACAGGGTACTAGAAGGTAAGGGGGCCCAAGACAGTTGGTTAGCGTTCAAGGACTGCTTCTTCCGAGCTCAAGATCAGAGCATCCCAACAGGTAGGAAGTCAAGGAAGGGTACCAGGAGACCTGCATGGTTAAACAGGGAACTGCTGGGCAAACTCAAGTGGAAGAAGAAGGTGTACAGATCGTGGAAGGAGGGGCTGGCCACTTGGGAGGAATATAAGTCTGTTGTCAGAGGATGTAGGGAGGCAACTAGGAAAGCTAAGGCCTCCTTGGAATTAAACCTTGCAAGAGAGGTCAAGGACAACAGAAAGGGCTTCTTCAAATACATTGCAGGTAAAGCCAACACTAGAGGCAATGTAGGCCCACTGATGAATGAGGTGGGCGCCCTGGAGACAGAGGATAAAAAGAAGGCGGAGTTACTGAATGCCTTCTTTGCCTCTGTCTATACTGTTGGAGGCTGTCCTGAGGAGCCCCGGACCCCTGCGGCCTCAGAAGTCGTCAGGATAGAGGAGGAATCTGTCTTGGTTGATGAGGGCTGGGTCAGGGACCAATTAAGCAACCTGGATGTCCATAAATCCATGGGCCCTGATGGGATGCACCCGTGGGTGCTGAGGGAGCTGGCGGAAGTCATTGCTAGGCCACTCTCCATCATCTTTGCTAAGTCGTGGGCAACGGGAGAGGTGCCTGAGGACTGGAGGAAAGCGAATGTCACTCCAGTCTTCAAAAAGGGCAGGAAGGAGGACCCGGGTAACTATAGACCGGTCAGCCTCACCTCCATCCCTGGAAAGGTGATGGAGCAACTTGTTCTTGGTGCTGTCTCTAGGCACATCAAGGATAGGGGGATCATTAGGGGCACTCAGCATGGCTTCACCAACGGGAAGTCTTGCTCAACCAACTTGATAGCCTTTTATGAGGATGTTACCCGGTGGATAGATGATGGTAAAGCTGTGGATGTGGTCTATCTCGATTTCAGTAAAGCGTTTGACACGGTCTCCCACAGCATCCTCGCAGCTAAACTGGGGAAGTGTGGTCTGGATGATCGGGTAGTGAGGTGGATTGTGAACTGGCTGAAGGAAAGAAGCCAGAGAGTAGTGGTCAGCGGGACAGAGTCCAGTTGGAGGTCTGTGTCTAGCGGAGTTCCGCAAGGGTCGGTACTGGGACCAGTTCTATTCAATATATTCATTAATGACTTGGATGAGGGATTAGAGTGCGCTGTCAGCAAGTTCGCTGATGACACAAAACTGGGAGGAGTGGCTGAGATGCCGGAAGGCTGTGCAGCCATTCAGAGAGACCTGGAGAGGCTGGAGAGTTGGGCGGGGAGAAATTTAATGAAATATAACAAGGGCAAGTGTAGAGTCCTGCATCTGGGCAAGAACAACCCCATGTACCAGTACAAGTTGGGGACAGAGCTGTTGGAGACCAGCGTAGGGGAAAGGGACCTGGGGGTCCTAGTGGACAACAGGATGACCATGAGCCAGCAGTGTGCCCTTGTGGCCAAGAAGGCCAATGGCATCCTGGGGTGTATTAGAAGGGGTGTGGTCAGCAGGTCGAGAGAGGTTCTCCTCCCCCTCTACTCTGCCCTGGTGAGGCCGCATCTGGAGTATTGTGTCCAGTTCTGGGCCCCTCAGTTCAAGAAGGACAGGGAACTACTAGAGAGAGTCGAGTGCAGAGCCACGAAGATGATTAAGGGAGTGGAACATCTCCCTTATGAGGAGAGGCTGAGGGAGCTGGGTCTCTTTAGCTTAGAGAAGAGGAGACTGAGGGGTGACCTCATTAATGTTTATAAATATGTAAAGGGCAAGTGTCAAGAGGATGGAGCCAGGCTCTTCTCAGTGACATCCCTTGACAGGACAAGGGGCAATGGGTGCAAGCTGGAGCACAGGAGGTTCCACTTAAATTTGAGGAAAAACTTCTTTACTGTAAGGGTGACCGAACACTGGCACAGGCTGCCCAGAGAGGTTGTGGAGTCTCCTTCTCTGGAGACATTCAAAACCCGCCTGGACGCGTTCCTGGGTGACATGATCTAGGTAATCCTGCTCCGGCAGGGGGATTGGACTAGATGATCTTTCGAGGTCCCTTCCAATCCCTGACATTCTGTGATTCTGTGATTCTGTGATCTCATTGATGGTGATTATTTCAGGCAATGTTTTCAATGCTGGTAACAAGAAAACTGGGAAAAGCAGTCACAAGGAAAAACTAAAAATGCTTGAACAGCTCTAAAGAATTGGCTAGCATTTCTGACAGCGTAAGAACAGTGGTAGGTGCTCTGATTGTGTTCTGCGCAAGGAATATTTGCTGATTTACAGTCATACGTACGAAAGGGATGTTTAGTGCAATAGTGCTGTGTGTATTAACCTGCACTTATCAAAACCTTGTAATGCTGAGGAGGAAGAACTCTGAACTCTTGTCTTCAGTCTGTTTCCAGGCTTCTAGTGCTGATGACTGGGACTTTCAAAGGATGTAAGAAATGTACGTGCCAAATCCTTGGCAGTTTTTATGGAGGCTGCCCTCTGACTCAGTTTTCAAAGCTGCGTGAGAGCCTTTTAACCCTGGGCACTGACCTGTCTCTTTCAGGGCAGGTGCTATAAAGGTGCCTCACCATAGCCTGCCCTTCTCCCGTGTTCCAGGGAACTGTTTCATTGTGGAGGCTGCCAAGCAAAATTTGTGCTTTTTTTCCATGGCATTTTCTGCTGCTCCGTTCAGCTCGCAGTATAGTTCGTCTGTCTCGGTGTTCACTCACCTGTAGGGCGAGTGCAAGGCTTTTCTTAGGGCAAGCGTGAGGAAGCCTTTGTGAGATTGAAGATAAATAGCACGTGGATCTGCGCAGCCAGGTTGGTGAAGCTGATGTGCTGGTTCCACATCTTGCCTCTCTCCTGCTCTGCGTTATATCATAGACCAGGCACGTCCATCGAAGTCACTCTAGCTAGCGTTGAAACGTGGCTCACCTTACGTGAAATATAATAAGCTTTGTAGTGGTATGCAGGGACACTGCAGAGGGAAGTTTGTATGTGCTGGTGGAACAGACTGGTATCTGCTGAGTCCCACGCTGCGTCACCTGGCAGTCCTTCAATATAAACTCAACACCAGTGAGCAAATACAAACCTGGGGTTAGCTGGCTTTGGGAACTGCGTAGGTGCTTCTCCACCATGGCTGTAGTATGTCAGGAGTATAGCAACCTAGTGTTGCTTAAGAATTATTTCAGCATTGCCTGAAAGCAGATTTCTTCCTGAAAGCGTAAGGTATCTGGCGTTATAAATAGAAACGTAAAACAATTTGGTAAATGCTGCCCATTCTGGGTAACCTGGCGTCTCACTGTTTAACATAATACACAGTATTGTACGATCAAACGTTCGTTGGGTGCCTCTAAAAAGCTTTGCAATTTTTCTGTTCCTCAGCCTGTAAAATCCCAGGAATAACTGGAAAAGAATTGGCTTATTGATATGTTATAGGAATTCACTCTGCAAGGTTCCAGTGCTAATACTCTGCTTTTTCCAGCATGCCTTGAATAGGGGGATACGACGCTACCATGTCGCTCCCGTCCTGTGCCAGCGGGCCAAGGTGGCCATGAGCCACTTTGAGCCTAATGAATACATAAATTACGAAAAGTTGGAGAAGAACATCAACATTGTCCGTAAGAGGTAAGAGTGGAGAAGGGAAGAGGGGAGGGGTCAATGTGCAGAACTCAGCTCTGCAGTGACAGGAGAAGAGGAAAAAAACGTCACGGGGCCCTGGCATAGGGAATGTTTGCTTAGGGAGAGCAGCTTTGAGCGGTGGCAGTCACAAATGGAGTGAAACATGAGTTGCAGTGTCCCCAGGTAGTGGTGGGGCACTGGGGGAGGGGTTGAAGGTTACACTGAAGCCTTGCGACATGCAGAGAACCAGGCCAGTGCAAAGGAGGTGCTCTGTCCTCTTTGTTTAATGCCGTCTTTGAGAAGCCTTCATGTTGGCCCTTGCTCCATTCTGGGGAAGCGGCGTGTGGGCAGTGGTCGTTCTAGGCTAATGCTCCTTTGCGCTGTGTTTTGACAGCAAATGTTCTCCTGTGTTCCACTGTAGGCGTTAGGCATGGAAAGGAGGGCTGGGAATTGATAGCATATGTAAACATAGTGACCTTAATGTGCTGAGAGAGTCTTGTGTGCCCACTAAGTTGTCATTCCTGCTCCACTTACCTCGGCAGTGTGTGACGTCCTCCAGTCTTTGCATCCTTCAAGTGCAGTAGCTCTCATTTCTAGTTATTGTATCTACTTAGTTACTTCTTGGAAGATCTCACCGCTGACCGAAATCGGTTCCTCAGCTGATACAGCTGTAGGATGAACGGGCTGAGGTCATGAAACTCTGCTTAGTTGTACTTGCTGGCTGTGGGATCTGGTATTTGTGAATTGAGTCTGACCTCTGTCTCACCTCCACGTTTGCTGTTCTGAGATCTGACTCAAGAAATGAGCAGAGTCAATGTTTCTTTTACTATATAGGAAGATGATAAAAGAAAGCATAAAGTGACATCAATCCATATACCTTTGAACTTTGTGGACTGAGCCCTTGTTTTAGTTGGCTGACAGTTGATATTTGAGAGCTATAAGAAGAGCATGCAGGTTTCTGTGTGTTAATAAGTCTTAATAGTCAGAGTGATACAGGGAAGCATTGTGTTACGTGCTAAAAAGGCAAATGTTGAAGTACACAAGATGCGGATACTAAAATTCTTCTCCCCAGGCTTGACCATCCCCTGACTTTGTCTGAGAAGATTGTCTATGGACACCTGGATGACCCAGCAAAACAGGAGATTGAGCGGGGCAAGACCTATCTGCGCTTACGGCCAGACCGTGTGGCCATGCAGGATGCCACTGCTCAGATGGCAATGTTACAGTTCATCAGCAGCGGGCTGCCCAAAGTGGCTGTGCCTTCCACCATCCACTGTGATCACCTCATCGAAGCCCAGTCGGGTGGTGAAAAGGATCTTCGAAGAGCCAAGGTCACTATTGTCTTAAATTCTGTCTGTTTGAAAACATCTTTCCAGTTGAAGGAAGAGATTTCCTCCCCCCACCCCCAGAAGGACAGCCATGAATCAGATATGTAAGAGATTGCCTGTGGTGGTCAGCTCTGTAGATAGGTCAGATGCAGCAAAGAAATGGAGTAAATGGATCTTTGGAAGTTTTTCAGCTGAGCTTCATCCATGACATGGTTTAAAGGACCATGAATGTAGAAAAAGCTAGTCTTAATCTGTTAATGATGGAAGCCCAGGTCATATGTGTGTTCCGGACAGTGAGAAGATATTTCAGGTAAGGGAAGAGGAAAAATCTATTCCAAAGGGAAAAAAAGGAAGACAAATTACTCTAGAGAGTTATGTTCTTTATGCCACAGTATGGTAACATGAAAAACTTCCCGAACACGTGTCTGCATTGCACTGGTGTATCCTGTGAGGGGGGAGCAAATCACTACTTTTGTTTCCCAAAGCATTTGCTAATGATTAGCTGAAGAACACTAACTGAAGCATGTGCAGCTTTCAGGGCTGGTGAGGGTGGGAATAGATAGATGTGTATAGAAGCATGGAGTATGTTGGTTTTTATTTGGGAATTTCAATATGTTGTTTTCCCAACTGCTGATTCAGCACCTTTTTAAAATTTCCAGCTCACTGTTTTACTGCTTATTCCTCTGTCGGGGCTTCTGTTAAATACAGACACGTTCACCTCTGTCCTATGTACCACAATGCATTTGCCAGGGAAGAACATGCTCTTAGCATAGCAGGGAGGTGGAGTAAATCCTGTTACTCTGAGTGGACCTAGCCTAAGTCCAGTGTCAGAGGCAGGAGGAATTGTGCCTTGAATGCTGATACCAAAATTTACAAATAGTAAACAGTCTGTGGGGGTGCTCAGCTGCATTGAAGATTTTAGTCCATATCTATTCTCAGAAACTCCTGATGTTGAAGTAACTGCGTCTGGCTTTCTCCTTCAGGCCACAGTAAAGCAACTTATACCAGTCAGGAGTGAATTTGGGAAGTTCTTGCTCCGCTTCTCTCAGTCCTAAGTTGTGTGATTAAGAATTTGGGACTTACTAAATAAGACATTTTCTTCCCTTCAGCTCCTGTTTTCCCCTCCCCCCTATTCCTGCATTTGTTCTCTGTTCTTCCATTCTCTCCAGTTTCCCCTTTCTCTTTATGCTGAAGCGTAGCTGCACGAGAACAGTCTTTAAGAAACTCTCTCTTCCTAGTGCTGATCTTATCTACTCTGCCGCTCCTCTGCCAAGAACTATCAGGACATAATCGTGTCGTACTTCCTTGGCAACCATGGCTATTCTCACAAGCAATTTTCAGGGTGTGACCTTCACCAGTAATGGTGATAGTGCAGCAAGAAAGGCAGCATTGTGTGAGTCTTAAACAGGAGACTTGGTAGAATGAGAAATGACACCTACAAACTCCCCTGGCAACAAGCAGCTTCCAGTTCCATTTCTTAATCTGTAAAAATAAAGCCAAAATGCTTATCTAAGGGGTTTGAAATGTCTGCAAAGCATCTGTAAAGAAAACAGCTGGTAGAGAAGGAAGTGGGGGCTAGCAGAAGAGAAGGAAACAGGTTAAAAAACCCGTGTGAGAATATAAGAAATGAGCAGAACATTTTTAAATGCCTCATTGGCAGGGTTTTCCTTTAATTGTGCGATTTCCCTTATGCCAGTTGGAATTGGAAACTAAAAAAGATGCTTTAGTAGAGCTATAAGTTGGATGAAATTAAATGGCCTGTTACAACTGACTGGCAAACAGTCTTGATCCCCTTTTGGTTTTAAGCAAGTGATGTGCACCTCCCTCTAGCTGCTGCAAAACCGTGGAGCAAACTACAGACAGACATGGGAGGGAAGGGAATGTGTTTGAGTGAGCTCTTGATGTACGGAAGAACAACATGTGTTACTAATGCTTTGTGTTTCCCTGTGTGAACAGGACATAAACCAGGAGGTGTACAACTTCCTAGCAACGGCTGGTGCCAAGTATGGAGTGGGATTCTGGAAACCTGGCTCGGGAATCATTCACCAGGTAAAGCGTATGTGTGTGTTTGCAGTCTTTGAACACGCAGTGGCTCTTTTACCTTATGGTGAAGAGAGAGCTCAAGTGCAAGCCCTTGGAGAACTTGGCTAGCTTGGGGAAACAACTTGCTTTCCTTGAAGCGGGCGAGGTTTCTTGCTTGCTCTCTCTCGGTTATCTTGACAGCAGTGGTTTTTCTTAAAGGTTCTTTTGGTCAAACTGGAACCTGATGTGTGATTAGGTAGTGCCAACAGCATGCAGTGTGAATCACAGAAGCTTGAAATATCTTAACTGCTTGTGGGCTGGCTCCTCTTGGTACGATTGGAACAGTAAGGTGATGCCATGAAGCTGGCTACATAGGCTAATGGGAAATGCTTTTGGTGGTAAGGAAAGCAGCTTTGGGAACATCCTTTTTTTAGGGTTATTTTGTATGCGTTTGGTTCCATAAAATCCAGGAGAGTATATAAGGACACCAAACAGAGCAGCTTCCTTTAAGTACTCAAGAATGGCAACACATAACAAGTTGCTATGTGAACTGAATAAAATGCAAAACAGTTTCCAGCAGTTTCCAAGTATGAGATTCTCTTGTTTTAGCATTTGCACCTTAAAAGAATATGACTGTCCCAAGATAACTTACCACTTAATGAGGCTTCTTTTTTTAAAAAAAAACCCAACTGTGTCAGGATTTCCCTAACTTACACTTGGTTGATGTGCTTTTTGGGTCCAGTAGACATTTTTCATTGTTCCTCTGAGTGGCAGGCAGTAAAAATTGCAGTGCGACACGAAGCAAAAGGAGGGGAGAGGAGAATGGATGATGTCCTGTCAGCAGGGAACTTGTGACCAGGTGCAGTCAAGAGCTCTCTACTATGTTTTCTTAGCTACAAAATGAGCTACTAAGGTTATTTTAACTTGATGTGATGCAACAGAGAAAGGATATAGAAGAGGTGAACTCTCCAAAAGGTTGTGGGAACACCTGAGGTTATTTGTGCTCTGAAACCACTCGTAACATCTGTCACGTGGCAACATAGCTCCGTGCCGTGGTTACCAGCTTTCTTGTGGCCGACTTTCTCTGTCTGGAGAAAATTGGTCATGTTGTGTAGCTTCAGAGTCCAGCTCTGGCAAAGTGAGTCCTTGAAAGTGAGCTTTCTCACACAAGTGTACTAATGTGAGCTACATGCAAATAAAGCTGGAAGTACTAGAGGCAAAACCTTGGTCTTCTCAATAAAGGGCCACCTTAGTCCTGTCCAAGCTGTTCTGTAATGCACATGGTACGAGTTGTGCACTTCCCAGAAAGGCTGTCCCTAATGTTGGTATGGCACATACGCAGTGAGAAGTTCATTAACTTGAGTTCTCTGCTGTTTTGCTACCATAGAAAACTCCTCATTTGTCACTAAAGAACTGTTCTGTGGCTTTGTTAGTAGTTAGAGTCTTGCGTGGAATCACTAGCAGCAGTAAGGGAAGGGCAGCCTCTTGGTGTGTTTGTAAGGGATTCTTCTACATGATTAGGTTTTGGCTGGCAGCATGGTTTGGAGGAGCCTGTTGGTGTGCTGCTGCTGTGGGAGCATAAAGTCTACGGAAGGTCTCGCTAGCATTGGATGTGTGAACTGGCTTGCTCAGCAGTTGATCAAGGGTTTGGAGGCTAAGGAACAGACTCCTGAGGCCTAACAAAGGTGGCACCTTAGCAAAAGCCTAAACTGGAAGGAAGGGTTCTCCCAGTGAAAAAAATGAAGATATTTTTTAAGTTTTCTTACTATCCTGGGATGAGCAAGGATCCTTGGACTGAGACTTAGTACCTTGTTCTGTCATTACATCCTCCACAGGGAGTTTGAAACACAAGTGAATTTACAATCCAGAAGAAATTCCATTTCTTTCTTGCTACTGAAATCTGCAAATACAAACTAATCCAAATTCTTGTTCCTGTCTTCTTTCTTGCTGTCTTCCCCCTCCTTTCCCAACAATCAAGCAAGCAAACAATCCATTTTTATTTTCAGATCATTCTGGAGAACTACTCCTACCCTGGGGTTATGCTCATCGGCACAGATTCACACACCCCCAATGGAGGTGGCTTGGGAGGAATCTGCGTTGGTGTGGGTGGAGCTGATGCTGTAGATGTCATGGCAGGAATCCCTTGGGAGCTCAAATGCCCAAAGGTAGGAGTAAAAGGAATAGTAATTTTTGATGTGAAGGGTGAGATCTAAGATATGTCAGAAACGTTGATTTTTCCGGCACTCCGTACGTAAGGCACTATATACCATTGCAGTCTTGTTTGTAATCACACGCTGGCTTTACCAGCTGGTCTATGATTCATTGGCTGCTCGGAGTTTCCATTTTCAGCCTTTTTCTTCAGCGACTGAGGGCGATAGGTGAGTAGTGATCTCCCTTCAGTCGGCCCTGTGAGTGATTTCAGCCCTCGTGCACATGTTCTGATACTTCAGGATTTTCTCCTCTTTGGTATTGTGACCACCCAGGTTCCTAAGAAAATGGATATTCTGAGGAATTGTTTTGGTTGCTGAAAGGAAATGGAGTCAGTATTTCTTTTTTTTTTCCCATTAATGTTGCTCAGGTTATTGGTGTAAAACTGACTGGCAAGCTTTCAGGCTGGAGTTCTCCTAAAGATGTAATCCTGAAAGTGGCTGGCATCCTCACTGTCAAGGGGGGAACAGGCGCCATCATCGAATACCATGGGCCTGGTGTGGATTCAATCTCTTGCACTGGTAAGACAATGTGAATCTTTTCTCTGGAGTGGATTGTTGTTGGAGCTGGGTGTTGAGTTGTCTGTGGAGGCTGGGAAGGGAATCAGGCAAGAAGTGCTAAATGTTCTCCCTTAGCCTGGCCAGCTGATTAGTACGTGGCAAACTGGGAGGGTGGGTGAGAGTAGTGTAACAAGACAGCACTCCCTCTTGGTGAAAAAGTGACCTCTCTCCATTAAATCTTCTTGTGACTTTGAGAACACTGAATGGTTAATTGTGAAGAGCCCTGTAAGATGGTGTGTTAGGATAAGAGTAAGGGTGGAGGTATTCCAGCGTATGCTTAGAGGGTGGAGATGTCAGAGATAAAGGGTAACATTTTAATTTCAGCCTAAAATAGGCTGTGGTTAGAGGAAAGAAACAGGTTGAAGAGCATACATGTGTGACAGCTGTGAAAGAAAAAGCTTTTTAGAAAAGCAGGGCAGAGGGGGAGATCAGTAAGCAGCAGTTTGTAACATGCAGTCTTACACTAGCTAATTGGGGGTCTTGGGCACTGAATTTGAACCAGCAAAAACTGCAGTTGTCTGTAGTGATATTAGGACTAAATTACGAGAAGTGTCAGTGTCCCTTCCTTTGGCTTGAAGTGCAGCCTTTGAGTTGGGCTTCTCCTCTCCATTTGCATGGCTTGGCAACAACTTGGAATATTTGGTTTTACAAACTGAGAGCAATTTGGGATTTGTCTTCTGTGAAATCAGAGGAACTTGACCTGTGGTATCTGCTTCTCGCTCGTTAAATGTAAACCAGCAGCTTCTACAGCTTCATTGCTGTGTTCTTGAAAGGCATGGGTGATCCCAGTGCCGTGAGCAAACTTTTTTTTTTTATTGTGTTCTGTCACTGGAAGCTTTTTATTCAAGCCATTAAATTTCTCACAAATTTCTGTCTCTTCCAGTGAAGATAAATGAGATGGTAGGGAGGGACGGGACACTCATTGCAGGTAGCAGAGGCACTGCTCACTGCTGTGAATGTATTTGATGCTCAGTGCAGACAGGGGGTTCCCTGTCATCCCTTCCAGTATCTGCAAGAATCACTGTAGCTTGCAGCTCCTTTCTTGCAGAAAAGTCTGGTCGCAGGCGCTGTATCGATTGGAAATGTCAGGGGCTGAGCCAGTCATTATGTAGTCAGCGTGTCCTGTCTGCTGTGGAGTTAGGTTTCTGTGGCTAATGCCCCAACCTCTCTTGGCTTTGCTGTCTTTTGCGTGGACTGACTTTTGGACAATTGGATGGCCTTGGACTTTCTCATTGACCCTGTGGTCTCTTCTCCCACTCTTTCTCTAGGAATGGCAACAATCTGTAACATGGGGGCTGAAATCGGAGCTACCACATCAGTCTTCCCTTACAACGCACGGATGAAGAAGTATTTGTGCAAGACTGGGCGAGCTGGTAAGAGAGTTTGGGGGTTGAAATAGGTAGAAGTGTGGGTTCAAGTGAAGAAGTATTCTGGGAGCAACATCCTCCTACAGTGGAGTCTGATGTGACTTCTGACCTTGCATGGTCCTGTAGGTCATCTGGTACAAGCGAGGAGTCTGTAGATGAAGTATATGGGGAAGTATACGGTGGACTCCCTCTGTTTAGCCATTCCAAGCTTCTCTTTTCCCTCATATTTGCTGCACTTCTCAGATCTCCCTTCTTTCTTATTCCAGACATAGCTGCGCTAGCGGACGAATTCCGGCAACACTTGGTACCGGATTCTGGTTGTCAATATGACCAGGTGATAGAAATCAACCTCAGTGAGGTAAGGCTGCCTTCCTGCTTGCCATCTTGGATGTTATGATGTGCGTCTGCTTTGTGTGAATGAGGACCAAGCTGGGAGTTTGATTTAACACCCCTGGCACTGTGCTAGAACATAAGAAAAAACACTCAGGTCTGCTTCACTGCCAGCTTCTGCTCCGGTGTTCATGTAGGAGAATGGTATTTAAAGAGCTTCCAGATAGAGCTATGAAAGGAATTGATTTGCTGCTTTGTTTTGGGGTTTTCCTTGGCTACTGTAATTTCTGACTTTGTCACTTTTTCTTAAAGCTGAAACCGCACATCAATGGACCTTTCACACCAGACCTGGCGCACCCTGTGTCAGATATTGGTGCTGTGGCAGAAAAGGAGGGCTGGCCTGTTGATATCAGAGTTGGTGGGTAGCATTTTCTCTTTCCTCTGCCTTCATCCTTGTTGCGTAAATGTTGCTGTCTTGGGATAAGCGGCTGGTCACATAGCTTGGTATCCCAATCCTTTAATTACTGCTGTGCGTCCTTTGACTTTGCTGCAGTGTCATCTCTTCATGGCCATAGGAATTTGCTGGGAAGAGTAGTGCCCACGTGGGCCAGGTGTGTGGGATGAGGTCTGGGATAGTTGAAGGGAGTTTAATCTCCAGAGACAGACAAGTTGTTTTTCCTTCTTGAAAACTTTTGAATGATTGGGTTGACAGGAATGTTACCTGTTGAAGAGCACCTTTAAGTCTGTTGCATGGATTTTTCTGTTGCAAAGATCTGTCAGGAGCCAGGAGCATGATTGTCAGGCCTCCCAGCAGCTGGCTGTTGAGCTCTTGGGATGTAGTAAAGTTAGTACTTGCTGTCCTAAAGAGCAGGCTTGGCTACTTCTATACTCACTTGTGGGATGGGAACCTGTCGGCTGGCTTCGCAAGGTTACTCACTGGGGGAATGAAAAGAATGCAAAGATGTTGTAAAGGCCACATCCCAGGTGGGAAATGTATTATTCAATAGTGTTACAAATAGGATCAAGAGCAGCTGGAACTGAAAGAGAATTTATTTTCCGCTGATTAGCACCAGAATGCTGTCAGGACAGTATAGTATGTCCTCATGTGGTCTTTGTACTGTAACAAAGGATGCTTTCTTTTCATCGTTTCCTCCATTTCTTGCCATCTTGATTTGAAGCCTTTTCTGTCTTCACGGAACAGTACCTCTCTGTGGTGATTTGCTTAACCAAAGTGCAAGTAGGTGACACTCTGACCTTGTGAAACAATCACCAGACTAGTGACCAGTAGTGTGTTCTGACTGTGCAACTTCCAAAGGCGGAAAAGGGATTGTTTGTAACCGCAGTATCTTGCTGGGAGGCCTGGCAGTGTTAGTACCTGAAACCGTTTCAGATTCCTTGTCAGCAGAAAACACGGTTGTCCCTTGTTTTTTCTGCTGAAAGATGAATCGGGGAGGAGATTCCTAGAACGAGGGGCTGCAGTAACCACCTCCCTGTTCGTGTCAAACACCACAGGCTTGATTGGCAGCTGCACCAACTCCAGCTATGAGGACATGGGACGCTCTGCAGCAGTGGCGAAACAGGCACTAGCGCACGGATTGAAGTGCAGATCTCAGTTCACAATCACACCAGGCTCAGAGCAGATCCGTGCCACCATTGAAAGAGACGGTTACGTGAGTATTGACCGCTCGTTACGCTTCCAAACAGTAAGGGTTAAAGTCTCTTCCAGACAGTACTTAGGAGTCCAGAGGTGACTAATGGAAACCTCTTAAACTTTGTCTTCACTTATTGCTCGAGGTGTAGTAACAAGTGTTGTGTTACTCCGCCCGTGGGTCCTGCCGTCACCTTGGCAGTGTTTTGACGTGGTATCTTTACCTGGGCGTCTAAGAATGGGATTGGAACTGGAACCCTGAGAAGATAACAGGATGCATAGCAAGGGATTTTTGCTTCTGGGATTCTGTGGATGGCCATGGCTGGCGCATGGCTAGCACCCACCTGCAATCCAGTTTTCTCCTTTAAGAAGAGTTTAGGATGTGAGCAAGCCCTTTGTGGGAAGTTCGTTCCCATTCTAGGCTAAACTTAGGGCAAAACTCATGTTTGATTAAAATGAAGTGTTTCTGTAGAGAAACCACCACCTACTTTCTCCCCTTTTCCGTGGGGAGCTGAAAATGATGTTTTAATTAATTGTAATATTTAGTAAATACTAGATGCTGTCACAGCTTGGGGACCAACTATCTAAGTCTATGTGTGGGTATGTCCAGCCAATGCTTAATGCCTCCTCCAACAAGTCCACAGTCATACTTTTCCTTAACAGCTGCCCTCTTAATGGCATCGTTTGCTGAATGGACTGAGCAGGCACACACGCTTGCCTGCACTTGCACCAATTCTCTCCTTACATGGACAGGAGGCGTGTAGACTCTGAATCAGAGCAGCCGCTGCCCTTCAGTCAGAGATCTGCGAGTAGCTGGCTTGCTCAGTTTGAAGTAGGTAGAGAATGGGAACATCATGGCAAGTCATCCTGTGCCCTTCCCCAGGGCTAACTTACAGCTCTGCTGGGATCAAACCCCATGTGTTTATGAAAGTGACTGAAAACTTGCAAGTGAAACAAGAACGGGAATTTTTTCAGGCTTGGTGCTTTCTGTTAGAAGACAGGTGTCCTCTTCCTCTGAAAGAGCAACCCCAGACACTTGTTCCAGACTTTCTACTAGTAACAAAGTTATTCTCTGCCTCCAGGCACAAATCCTGCGAGATGTTGGAGGGCTGGTTCTTGCCAACGCTTGTGGGCCATGCATTGGCCAGTGGGACAGGTAAAGTGGAAGATGGACCTCATTCTGGCTTTATCTCTTTGTGCTCTGTGAAGCCAAATGTGATTGTAAATATAATACACTGGGAATGAAACCTAAATGCTTAAAAATCCATTGGCCATAGCTGAGATGCACTGGAGGAGAAGAAATGAAAGACTGCAGATGGATATTGAGCCTTTCGATGAATGAAGCTGCAGAATGGCCACAAGTATGGCCACACCTGGAGGCTTCTTCCAGTAGGCAAAAAATGGGGAGAGAGATTTGTTATGTGTGAGAGGGCAGACTGGAATTTATATGGTCCTTTTAAAATAGGAAAAGTGAACTAGTCCAACTTCAATTATTGGAGTGGCAGAGAGGAAAATTCCCCATAGAAGGGGTGGGACACATATTCTCATGTGGCCTTGCCACTGCTAACAGTGGGATGTCCAAAGGCAATGTACTTAGCTGATCATTGTTTAGACAGTTCAGCAGTGCACAACACAGGCTATGAAAACTGCTCCCAGAGTCAGTGTCTGACTTGGTTTTGCACTGTCCTTGGTTTTGAGTCTGTGCTTAAGGGAAGAAAACATGTCCAGGCACCGATTCATGTTTCACAGAATCACAGAACGGTTGGGATTGGGAGGGACCTCTAGAGATCAGCTAGTCCAACCCCCTGCCAAAGCAGGTTCCCCGAGAGCACATTGCACAGGGTTGTGTCCAGGTGGGTTTTGAATATCTCCAGAGAAGGAGACTCCACAACCTCCCTGGGCAGCCTGTGCCAGTGCTCTGTCGCCCTTTGCAAGAGACAGTGATTGCTACCAAAGCCAAGCTGGAGGATTTTAGCAGCGAGACATCTAGAAGCAATATTCCCTTTCGATTTGATGAGCATGTTTGTTTCTTTCACAGGAAGGACACAAAGAAAGGAGAGAAAAACACAATAGTTACATCCTACAACCGGAATTTCACAGGTCGCAATGATGCCAATCCAGAGACTCACGCATTTGTGACCTCTCCGGAGGTAAGAAACAGCCAGAGGAGGGGCATGGAATAGTTGAGGGTGTCCTGGGAGCTAATTCCTCTGCCTGCAGAAGAGACCCAGTGTAGCTTGGTTTGTATCTTGGCTGCTGGCTTTGAGACTGTTAGGTGCAGGACTTTCAAATGAAGAGATGGGCGTTAGAATATGCCTTTAAATTTGTCTTTTCTATTTTCTTTCAGATTGTTACAGCCCTGTCCATTGCCGGCACTCTAAAATTTAACCCTGAGGCCGATTTCCTGACAGGAGCAGATGGAAAGAAGTTTAAGCTAGAAGCACCTGATGCAGACGAGCTGCCCAAGCTGGTAAGCCCCTGGTCTGGAGACAGAGGGAGGGAAAGCCTGTCACTAGTAGTGTTTTATGTGTAGTAAGGGAACTTTCATGCACTGACCTCTTCCTTAGTGTTAAAGCTACATGGGGTGCAGTTGCCTGTATTGGCTTGTTCTCTTTGTGTGCTGTTGGGGATGGCTGAGGCTGATGATTTTCCTTTCTTCTCTGGAAGGAGTTTGACCCAGGCCAGGACACCTATCAGTATCCTCCCAAGGATGGCAGTGGGCAGCATGTGGATGTGAGCCCCAGCAGCCAGCGCCTCCAGCTTCTTGAGCCCTTCGATAAGTGGGACGGCAAGGATCTAGAAGACATGCTGATCCTCATCAAGGTCAGGAGTGAAGTGGGGGAACACCAGCTATGACAGGACTGCTCAAACAGGGCTTTGCACATCAGTTGCTAGAAGCCTCAGATGTGCCTTTGAGCTATCTGTGATAGAACTTGCTACTGAGGGAAGTGAGGACATGGCAGGAGGTGTCACGGCTAAGCTCGTTTTTGTAATTTGCCCTTTGGAACAGGGGTGTTCTTCCTACCAAACACATGCAGGGTGACCATTGTGTTCTGCCTTAGAGCGCTTTGATTTCTGTAACAGATGGAATTCTCTTGGGTTTGTGCCCCTAAAAAGAGCTGTGAGGATCCTTCAGGAATAAAAAGTGTTGAGGAAGGATCAAATTACTGATCCATCCTGAGACGTTCTTCTCTTCTACTATCCTTTAGGTGAAAGGGAAGTGCACCACTGACCACATTTCTGCAGCTGGACCCTGGCTCAAATTCCGTGGCCATCTGGACAACATCTCCAACAACCTGCTCATCGGTGCCATCAACATTGAAAACGGCAAAGCCAACTCTGTGAGAAATGCATTAACCCAGAAGTTTGGGCCAGTTCCCGACACAGCCCGTTACTACAAGGTGAGGCTTTCCCCTGACACAGCTATTTTAAGAGGATGTTTACACTTTGGGCAGTCTGTGCCAAGACTGAGGATCTCGCCCTCCTGCTCTCAAGTAACAGCAGCTGTGAAGTCACTCAGTGTTGAGGCTTTTTCTTAGGACTTAATCTGATGATGGCAGTTCCTGGAGGAGATTGTCTCCCTGACTGCTACGGGGAAAAGGGAGGAGGATCTTGTGACCCAGAGGGGACCAGACATGACAGAAGAAAGGGGAATTAGGCATTGCACACCTTACAAGACATGGGTGTCATCAGACTGCAACTAAATCTCTCCTCCTGGAGTGTTTCACCTGTGACTAGTGTAATGTTTAAATAAATTGTAGTCTTGTCCCCTTCATTCTTTAAACCTTGGCTTAGAACGTCAAGAAATGTCCTTTCACCCTCTGGACAGCCTGGCGGGGGTCTTAGATTGCTTCTTCCAGTAGACAGAAGTTAGTTTTCCATATTGCTTCCAGAAGTAGAGCAGGGATCATGGCTGGTGTGAATGCTGCTCTGGCACAGGACCATGGAAGGAAAGGTGGCAGCAGAGATTTGCTCTGGGTCCCGAGGACAATCCTCCTCAGCCCTTGTTAGCGAAGGATGGCAGTGCCTAACTGCTGTGAAGCTCTTAGTTCCTTTATTCCTGTCCTTCCATAGCACTAAAATTAACAGGTGTGGGTGGGTATTTATTGTTAATTCCTCAGTTTAGTGACTGCAGAAATGTAAATGTGTTTCTTTTGCCACAGAAAATGGGTGTCAAATGGGCAGTTATTGGGGATGAAAACTACGGTGAGGGCTCAAGCCGGGAGCACGCAGCATTGGAGCCACGTCACTTGGGGGGTAGGGTCATCATCACCAAGAGCTTTGCCAGGATCCACGGTGAGTCACCCTTCCCCTGGGATGTGTGTAACCAGGATGTTTTCGGTTGGGGTGGAAGCCGTGTTCACCTTGCCCCAGGGCTCAACACGTACAGGCACAAACCCTATCTGCTTGACAGCTCATGTGCACCCTCTTGTCAGGAATCGTGTTACGTCCCTAGTTAGATATGCCAGGAACAGTGGATATGCTGATTTGGCTACAGAGATAGTAATTGTTGCTGGAATACTCCTCTGAGAAGCACTGGGCAGCCAGAAGATAATCCTGACACCCTGCAGGGTGTGGTTACGAGCGTGTGTGGTGGTTTGTTCTCTGCAGAAACCAATCTGAAGAAGCAAGGTCTACTGCCTCTCACTTTCGCTGATCCCGCGGACTACAACAAGATTCATCCTGTGGACAAGCTGAGCATTGTGGGGCTGGCAGACTTCGCGCCTGGAAAGGTAAGCGGGCGTCTTGTCAGGGCGCTCGGGGCGGGCAGGGATGTGCCACTGAGCAGGAGCAGTGTTGAGCTGCGTGCTCGGGGCCTGAAGCAGCTCAGGCGCCAATGGGCAGTGCGGGCTGCCAGCTACACGAGACACTCTGCACCAGTGGTGCGGGGGGCTAGAGAGCAAGTCAGAATCGGATCGCATTATTCTGAACGGTTACGAGAAACCCTGGTACGACATTCTGAACTCCTCAGAGAACCACAGAACGGTTAAGGGTTGGAAGGGACCTCGAGATCATCTAGTCCAACCCCCTGCCAAAGCAGGTTCCCCTAGAGCACATTGCACAGGGTTGCGTCCAGGCGGGTTTTGAATATCTCCAGAGAAGGAGACTCCACAACCTCCCTGGGCAGCCTGTTCCAGTGCTCTGTCACCCTCAAAGTAAAGAAGTTTTTCCTCATACTGAAATGGAACTTCCCATGTTTCAGTCTGTGCCCATTGCCCCTTGTCCTGTCACTGGGCACCACTGAGAAGAGTCTGGTCCCCTCCTCTTGACACCCACCCCTAAGGTATTAGTAAGTGTTGATAAGATCCCCTTTCAAGCCTTCTCTTCTCCAAGCTCAACAGACCCATCTCTCTCAGGCTCTCCTCGTAGGAGAGATGCTCCAGTCCTCTGATCATCTTTGTAGCCCTCCCCTGGACTCTCTCCAGTAATTCCTTGTCTTTCTTGAACTGGGGGGCCCACAGCTGGACACAGTACTCCAGATGTGGCCTCACCAGGGCCGTGTAGAGGGGCAGGATAACCTCCCTTGAGCTGTTGGCCACACTCTTCCTGCCTTAAGCATGAATGCTCCCTAGAAGGAACTGCATCCACACGGCTATGTTAAGACCCCCCAAGCTCGAATATTCCATTTTTCACCCTTTAAACATGTAGGAATTTTCCTGTGAGAAGCTTCAGTTAACTTGCTCCCGTGAAAGAGAATGGGGGGGGAATAAAAGCTGTCTTCTTCCTTTTAGCCTCTGAAATGCATCATCAAGCATCCCAATGGGAGCCAAGAGACAGTCGCGCTGAACCACACCTTCAACGAGTCACAGATAGAGTGGTTTCAAGCTGGCAGTGCCCTGAACAGAATGAAGGAGCTGCAGCAGAGATGAAGCTAAGTGCGTACGGTGCCCCCAGCGTCACCGAAATCACGAATAAAACCTCTTAACCCCAACATAGCGTTAAGCAGCAGGCACATCTTTATTGCAGCGCTGGGCAGCGCGGGGGTAACCCTCCAAACCCGTGCGCACCCCCTTGATAATTCATCTTGAATTTATGTAGTAAAATGTTACGTATGCATTATGATTTCAAGGATTCCTATACATATTCATAACTTTCCCCCGAAAAGGCGGTCTTTAGTATCATGAGTTCCGAGAAATCATTTCCATGGCCTCCGCCTTTAACTCCTCCTGGTTGCGCAGGCGCAGTTTCTTCTGGTGGTCATGGGCCGGGGTCTCAGGGATGAAGGCTGTATGTCTTCCTCGCTGTGCACTTTTCACCTCTCCTCCTTGGCAGGTGTAGTAGTCCCTTGGCTCTTGGTCAAACCTCCGTACCAGTTCTCGCTGGGTTTGGCACAACCGTAATGTTCTGTACTATTCTAAGGATATGCTTAGGGAGTTAATGTAGCTTTAGGTTGATAAGAGAAAGAATTTGAAGAATTTCTCCATCCCCACGGCAGTTTACAGGCAAATCAAATAGCAAGTAAAAGAGAAGAAAAAAAGAAATAGAATACAGCATCCCTTCCCCATTATACCTAACCTACTAAACCTGTCATTTTGTGATTCAACTGAATTCCATTTAATTTCAAATATTTGTAACATTTCCCCCCTTTGAAAGTTTTGAAAATCACTTCAAGACTTTCACATCTATTTCTAAAGTTTATCTATTAATATGATTTGTTGAATGTTGTCAGTGGGAGCCTTAAACATTTTCGTAACTTTCATCTTGTGGTCTGGTTACTGCCTGAATAATCATTCGATCGAAGGCAGTTTGGGTGTTTATTTGTTTCTTTAGGCGATAATAAATCAAAAAATAGTCATAAAGATTAGTAGCAAGATTAATACAGTGCTAATCCTGGACTCTGAATTGTATCTTTTCCACAATTAAATCTTTTGCATTGTCCCATTTTTGTATTCTAAGTTAGTTAAATTCATAGTTAAAATTCCCCATGGAATTGGTTCACCCACTGCCCTTGGTATTGGTAAACAAGCTGTAATTGGTGACACATTTTGCAAGTTGGCAAACTCCTTGATTAATGCTAACGTTAAATTTTCTTCAGGAGTTTTCCTTGGGAGATACATTAACTGATGTGTTTTTATTGGAGGATCTGTGTTCCCATATTCTTTGGTTATCCCATGTTGTTCAATTTTTGTCTCTAACCCGGCTCCCACTAACAAAACTTCCTGAATCAATATTAGTTCCGCAAGTATTACAGACTGATCTCTAAAGTCAGACATGTCTCAGAGTCAATTTTGACGTTTCAGCATCCCTGTTAGCAACTCTCCAAACTGGCGGAGCTTTCTTTACTCTGGTGTAATGTATCCATGCGTTCGATTCAGCGATCTTTATGGCAGTGAATGTGGTCAGCAACACCTGGAAGGGTCCTTTCCAACGTTCCTGAAGAGGTTCAGAGGTCCAGGTCTTTCTATAAACATAATCTCCCGGCTGAAAATCATGAACAGGATTTTCTAAAGACAGAGGTCTGTTCCACACAATCCCACTCCTAAGCACAGTTAGAGTTTTTCCTAAAGAAAGCAGATAGTTATACCCATCCTGTTTCCCTTTTAAATGCATGTCTACATTCGGTTCAGGAGATTCCTAAGGTTTTCCATACAACAGTTCCTAAGGACTGATTGATGTTTCACCTTTTGGTTGGACCCGTATCCGTAACAGGGCTAATGGAAGAGCCTGAGGCCACTTCAAATTGGCCCACTAGATTGTGGCCTCCAGGGTGTATGTAAATCCCAAGTAATTGCCAACACCTTCCTGATATTCTGCACCACTTGTGCAAGTAGAAGACGGGGAGGAGCAAGGTGGAGGTCCCACAGTGGTGTCAGGGGGGTTAGACTGGAAAGGCTTGCCGGCCCCCGTGGCAGAGCCGGGCTGCTGCAGCCTCTGCTCGCCTCCTCAAGTGACCCAGATTTCGTCCCTGCACCGTATACGTGTGTGGGGTGGACACGGTGTTGTGGGTGGCGTCTGCCAGGCCAGGAGAGACCTGGGTTGGGAAGAGATGCTCTCGGCCCCGGCGGAGGTTAGCATGACCATTGGCGATGGAGGAGAGGGGGAAAAAGGCTCGTGTCCCCCAGGTGCCCCCTCCTCATGGCCTCCTGGGGCTGCAGTGTGGAGAAAGGGCTGGGGAGAGGATGGTGGGGTGGAGCAGAGGGAGGGAAGGAGAAGGACAGGAGGATGGGAGAGGCTTTCCCTGCTCTCCAGCTGGGCTGGGAGGGGAGGAGACACCAGCGAGGGCACGTTCCCATCTGCCCTCTTCTCTCAGCCTGCTTTTGCCGCCAGTTTAATTTCCTCAGTCCCTTTGTTTGCTGCGGGATTTAAATGCGATGGGAGGCAGGATACCGCCCCGGAGCCCCCCCGTGGTGCCAGAGCTCCAACTCAGCCTCAGCTTCACCGGCAATGGCAAAGCCGGGCATTCAGCCAGCGTGCCCCAAGGCCGCCTCACAAATTCGGGGTGCTCAAGACAGGCATTGGAGCGGGGCAGAGCACTGCTGGCCATGGGAGCCAGCCCCGGCAGGGCCGCAGGATGGATGAGGGGTCTCTGCTCCAGGCCCTGCTCCAAGCAGAAGTTAGGTGCAATGCCTCAGTTAGAGCAGGCTGCTCAGGGCTGTGTCCTGGGGGGGTTCAAACCCCCGAGGATGGGGATCCCACAGCCTTGGTGTGCCCTGTCCCCGTGCTCGTCCCGCTGAGCTGCCGCCCTGTGCCAGGACTCTCCCCCACGTCCCCATGGGCCAGCTGGAGCCCCCCAAAGTGCCTGTGGGCGGTCGTGCCCAGCTTGTTCTCCCACGTGGGGCAAGCTCAGCTAGTGGGGGTAAACGGCAGCCCTGGGAGGGCACCCTCCACTGCTGCCCTTGGGCCTCAGGAGCAGGCTGTCTGCCTCCTCTACCCCAGCGATGCCCAACATGCTCCTGCTCCCCACCACTGCTCGTCCCCCAAAGCAGGGGGCCTTCCAGGGCACCCCGGCCTGGGCTGCTCCCACAGGAGAACCTGGGGCAAACCCCCACTTGGCTGCCACTTTGTCTACCCACGCCACTGTGTCCCTGCAGGCTCCCTCTCTTGCACACCCCTTCCTATTTTGTTTTTCTTTTGCTTCTGAGAAGCTTCCATTTTTCCAGCCCCTTGTGGACCGGCCGGAGGAGGATCTTTCTCCTGGTGCCAACCAACCCACTCAGCATACTAACAGTTTGCTCCAAGCATCGTTATTCAGGTTAAATACCCTCCGTTGTCCCTAACCTGGTGGGGAAACCTCCATGCCGCGCATGGAGGAGGCACGCCATGGTGAAGCCATTTTCATAGTGGTGGCTCCATGATATGGCAGAGAACCGAGGGCCACTTCTCCCAAATCATCCTGCTGGTCCGGCCCTGACACCTCCTGGGAAGGTGCCGGATCCTGCAGTGACGCTCGGGGACCACATCACTTTTTGCTGCCCAAGAGCGGCCAGGCTGCTTGCCAGCGCAAGCAGGGTGGTTGGATGGGGGGCACAGATCACAGAATCACAGAATGTCAGGGATTGGAAGGGACCTCGAAAGATCATCTAGTCCAATCCCTCTGCTGGAGCAGGATTACCTAGATCATGTCACACAGGAACGTGTCTAGGCGGGTTTTGAATGTCTCCAGAGAAGGAGACTCCACAACCTCTCTGGGCAGCCTGTGCCAGCGTTCAGTCACCCTCACCGTAAAGAAGTTTTTCCTCATATTTATGTGGAACCCTCTGTGTTCCAGCTTGCACTCGTGGGATGGGAGCGGAGAAGCAGCTCGGTGGCTGCCCTGGGTTTTGGGTGTCTTGCTTGGGAGCTTCCTGAGCCTCTCTGAGCTACTGAGGCATGGGGGAAGGAGAAGCTGAGCCTGGGCATGGGGGCAGGAGATTCTGAGCCTGGGCATGGAGGCAGGAGATGCTGAGCCTGGTGGTCCAGGAGCCAAGCTGCCCTGGTGCGAGGTGGCCCATAGAGCAGAAGGCAGATGCGTGTGCTCCAGTTGCTTCATGGCAGAGTGAAGCCACTGAAGCTTCGGGGGCAGATGGGAGAGATGTTTTGGAGGGGTTTGCAGCTGTGGCTGGAAGTTATCTCGGAGGGCAGGAGGGAAATGGTGGCTTCTGCCTTGGGGTGGGACTGTAGTGTGACCTCTGCTGCCTGGATCTTGGGGTGAAGCTTTGCAGGGCTGAGAGGGGGCAGTTGTTAGGAAACAGCTAAGGAGTGGATGGGCACCCAAGTGGGACTGGCAGCTGTCAGGGCTCAGGAACAGGCAGACCTCCTCGCAGGGGAAGCAAGCAGAGGTGGATGAGGGGAACAGGAGTCGCCTGGTCCCTCCCTGAAACTTCAGCTGCTCTAGAAACCTTTTCCCATGTCCTTCGTGCCTGCTCATTTGGGAGCGGAGGTGACCCCCTTTCACACATACCCACAGGGCCTCTGCATCTCAAGGTGCCGTGGATGAGTCAGAAACCAAATGAAATATTCTCTGGGTTTCCCGGCGTGTGCAGGCGTAGTCCCAAAGATGCCTCACACCCCAGTGGGGCAGGAAGGGCTGGAGGGGGTGGCAGGGAAGGGGACAGTAACTCTGTGGGATGTCGGACTCCTCAGCTCAGGGCAATGGGGAAGTCCCCAAGCCTGAGGGGTGATGGAGTCAGGTGAGCCTGAGGGGTGGTGGAGTCAGTACTTAACGCGATTCCTGACAAGAGGGTCCACATGAGCTGTCAAGCAGATAGGGTTTGTGCCTGTAGGTGTTGAGCCCTGGGGCAAGGTGAACACGGCTTCCACCCCAACCAAAACCATCCTGGTTACACACATCCCAGGGGAAGGGCGACTCACCATGGATCCTGGCAAAGCTCTTGGTGATGATGACCCTGCCCCCCAAGTGACGTGGCTCCAATGCTGCGTGCTCCCGGCTTGAGCCCTCACCGTAGTTTTCATCCCCAATAACTGCCCATTTGACACCCATTTTCTGTGGCAAAAGAAACACATTTACATTTCTGCAGTCACTAAACTGAGGAATTAACAATAAATACCCACCCACACCCGTTAATTTTAGTGCTATGGAAGGACAGGAATAAAGGAACTAAGAGCTTCACAGCAGTTAGGCACTGCCATCCTTCGCTAACAAGGGCTGAGGAGGATTGTCCTCAGGACCCAGAGCAAATCTCTGCTGCCACCTTTCCTTCCATGGTCCTGTGCCAGAGCAGCATTCACACCACAGAATCACACAGAATCACAGAATGTTAGGGATTGGAAGGGACCTCGAAAGATCATCTAGTCCAATCCCCCTGCCGGGGCAGGATTGCCTAGACCATATCACACAGGAACGCGTCCAGGCGGGTTTTGAATGTCTCCAGAGAAGGAGACTCCACAACCTCTCTGGGCAGCCTGTTCCAGTGTTCAGTCACCCTTACAGTAAAGAAGTTTTTCCTCAAATTTAAGTGGAACCTCCTGTGCTCCAGCTTGCACCCGTTGCCCCTTGTCCTGTCAAGGGATGTCACTGAGAAGAGCCTGGCTCCATCCTCTTGACACTTGCCCTTTACATATTTATAAACATTAATGAGGTCACCCCTCAGTCTCCTCTTCTCTAAGCTAAAGAGACCCAGCTCCCTCAGCCTCTCAGCCATGATCCCTGCTCTACTTCTGGAAGCGATATGGAAAACTAACTTCTGTCTACTGGAAGAAGCAATCTAAGACCCCCGCCAGGCTGTCCAGAGGGTGAAAGGACATTTCTTGACGTTCTAAGCCAAGGTTTAAAGAATGAAGGGGACAAGACTACAATTTATTTAAACATTACACGAGTCACAGGTGAAACACTCCAGGAGGAGAGATTTAGTTGCAGTCTGATGACACCCATGTCTTGTAAGGTGTGCAATGCCTAATTCCCCTTTCTTCTGTCATGTCTGGTCCCCTCTGGGTCACAAGGCCCTCCTCCCTTTTCCCCGTAGCAGTCAGGGAGACAATCTCCTCCAGGAACTGCCATCATCAGATTAAGTCCTAAGAAAAAGCCTCAACACTGAGTGACTTCACAGCTGCTGTCACTTGAGAGCAGGAGGGCGAGATCCTCAGTCTTGGCACAGACTGCCCAAAGTGTAAACATCCTCTTAAAATAGCTGTGTCAGGGGAAAGCCTCACCTTGTAGTAACGGGCTGTGTCGGGAACTGGCCCAAACTCCTGGGTTAATGCATTTCTCACAGAGTTGGCTTTGCCGTTTTCAACGTTGATGGCGGCACCGATGAGCAGGTTGTTGGAGATGTTGTCCAGATGGCCACGGAATTTGAGCCGGGGTCCAGCTGCAGAAATGTGGTCAGTGGTGCACTTCCCTTTCACCTAAAGGGTAGTAGAAGAGAAGAACGTCTCAGGATGGATCAGTAATTTGATCCTTCCTCAACACTTTTTATTCCTGAAGGATCCTCACAGCTCTTTTTAGGGGCACAAACCCAAGAGAATTCCATCTGTTACAGAAATCAAAGCGCTCTAAGGCAGAACACAATGGTCACCCTGCATGTGTTTGGTAGGAAGAACACCCCTGTTCCAAAGGGCAAATTACAAAAACGAGCTTAGCCATGACACCTCCTGCCATGTCCTCACTTCCCTCAGTAGCAAGTTCTTCAGGTACAAAAAGCAATTAAGTCCTTCCTGCTACAGCTCAGCCTCCCTGCTGGGGGGAGTTCAGCAAGATGCCAAGCAGTTTCCTCTAAGTTTGCAATCTGCACATAAGCCTCCTCAGCTTGTAAGAAAAGAATTCCCAGCCAGAGATAATGGCCTTCCAACTGCTACGTCCCAAAGTGCTTGCAAAGGAATTGTCTGTGTCAAACACAAGCACAGCTCAGTATGGCCCTTGGGAGCACCTGCAACTCTCTGCCACTGAGAATCAGCAATGTTCCTGAAGGTCAGTTCCTAAGGCATTGCATTTCAGAAGCCATCACTGTATTAACTCAAGTTTTCATCCCGTTAACTCACCACAGGCAGTGAGGAGAAACCCATGTCTTCATTAAGAGACTGAAATGCAACATTTAACTCTTGTCAAGTAATTTCTCTTTCTATAAAATGGGAAGAGAACACACATACTGATGGATGAGAAGTTCCTAACGACCTCAGTTCAGACAAAAGGCATCTCAGAACAGTCAGGTATTAGAGACACTAATTAAAGAACCCACCCACCTTTTCGCTGCAGGTTGTAACCGGGACAAATTCCGCAGACTGCATGGTATGGGTAGGATCGAATTACATGGTAGAACAAGCTTTATTTTTCATGGTATTAGCTAACCACTAGCCCAAAGGAGAAAAGTCTCTTAGTTATAACAGAAAGAAGTATCAGAAGGAAACACCTGGAAGGAAGGAAGGTTCTTGCTTCCCTTTCCATAACAACGTGGTGGTAAGGGAGGGAATCACAGATAGCTCAGAGGCACATCTGAAGCTTCTAGCAACTGATGTGCAAAGCCCTGTTTGAGCAGTCCTGTCATAGCTGGTCTTCCCCCACTTCACTCCTGACCTTGATGAGGATCAGCATGTCTTCTAGATCCTTGCCGTCCCACTTATCGAAGGGCTCAAGCAGCTGGAGGCGCTGGCTGCTGGGGCTCACATCCACATGCTGCCCACTGCCATCCTTGGGAGGATACTGATAGGTGTCCTGGCCTGGGTCAAACTCCTTCCAGAGAAGAAAGGAAAATCATCAGCCTCAGCCATCCCCAACAGCACACAAAGAGAACAAGCCAATACAGGCAACTGCACCCGATGCAGCTTTCACACTAAGGAAGAGGTCAGTGCATGAAAGTTCCCTTACTACACATAAAACACTACTAGTGACAGGCTTTCCCTCCCTCTGTCTCCAGACCAGGGGGTTACCAGCTTGGGCAGCTCGTCTGCATCAGGTGCTTCTAGCTTAAACTTCTTTCCATCTGCTCCTGTCAGGAAATCGGCCTCAGGGTTAAATTTTAGAGTGCCGGCAATGGACAGGGCTGTAACAATCTGAAAGAAAATAGAAAAGACAAATTTAAAGGCATATTCTAACGCCCATCTCTTCATTTGAAAGTCCTGCACCTAACAGTCTCAAAGCCAGCAGCCAAGATACAAACCAAGCTACACTGGGTCTCTTCTGCAGGCAGAGGAATTAGCTCCCAGCACACCCTCAACTATTCCATGCCCCTCCTCTGGCTGTTTCTTACCTCCGGAGAGGTCACAAATGCATGAGTCTCTGGATTGGCGTCATTGCGACCCGTGAAATTCCGGTTGTAGGATGTCACTATGTGTTTTTCTCTCCTTTCTTGATGTCCTTCCTGTGAAAGAAACAAACATGCTCATCAAATCGAAAGGGAATATTGCTTCTAGATGTCTCGCTGCTAAAATCCTCCAGCTTGGCTTTGGTAGCAATCACTGTCTCTTGCAAAGGGCGACAGAGCACTGGCACAGGCTGCCCAGGGAGGTTGTGGAGTCTCCTTCTCTGGAGATATTCAAAACCCACCTGGACACAACCCTATGCAATGTGCTCTTGGGGAACCTGCTTTGGCAGGGGGTTGGACTAGATGATCTCTAGAGGCCCCTCCCAATCCCAACCGTTCTGTGATTCTGTGAAACATGAATCGGTGCCTGGACATGTTTTCTTCCCTTAAGCACAGACTCAAAACCAAGGACAGTGCAAAACCAAGTCGGACACTGACTCTGGGAGCAGTTTTCATAGCCTGTGTTGTGCACTGCTGAACTGGCTAAACAATGATCAGCTAAGTACATTGCCTTTGGACATCCCACTGTTAGCAGTGGCAAGGCCACATGAGAATATGTGTCCCACCCCTTCTATGGGGAAGTTTCCTCTCTGCCACTCCAATAATTGAAGTTGGACTAGTTCACTTTTCCTGTTTTAAAAGGACCATATAAATTCCAGTCTGCCCTCTCACACATAACAAATCTCTCTCCCCATTTTTTGCCTACTGTAAGAAGCCTCCAGGTGTGGCCATACTTGTGGCCATTCTGCAGCTTCATTCATCGAAAGGCTCAATATCCATCTGCAGTCTTTCATTTCTTCTCCTCCAGTGCATCTCAGCTATGGCCAATGGATTTTTAAGCATTTAGTTCTCATTCCCAGTGTATTATATTTACAATCACATTTGGCTTCACAGAGCACAAAGAGATAAAGCCAGAATGAGGTCCATCTTCCACTTTACCTGTCCCACTGGCCAATGCATGGCCCACAAGCGTTGGCAAGAACCAGCCCTCCAACATCTCGCAGGATTTGTGCCTGGAGGCAGAGAATAACTTTGTTACTAGTAGAAAGTCTGGAACAAGCTAATAAAAACTTCATAATATCCAGAATTATCTGGTTCCAGAAGGTGTATATTCTGACCAACCACTGTCTTTCCAAACCTTTGTGAAATTTCCAAGTTGAACTCTTCCGCACTGAAAAGTGCGATTGGCAGTATTGCCATTCCTGTCATCTTGTGCGACAGCCTGGCTTGAGGTTCTGGTGACTCATGGAGTGACTTGCCAGCACATGGAAGTTTTCAGCAGACAGAATAAACCTTTTTCTCCTCCCGCCTCCTTCCTGGTTATTTTTGCCTTGATTTAAGATTCTTTCATTGAAATTATGGGAAGGAACAGTTCTTACCAGGAACAGACATGTTCACACATTGAGCAAATTTCAAACCAACCTTTGCTGCTGCTATCCATCACTTAGCTTCTCTCTCCTTCAAGATTTTGTTAATACCTGAGTGTCGAAAGAGTGTGTGACAGAAATTGAAGAAACTCAACAGTAGCAGCACCTGTAAATTCACCAGGGAAATATTCTTGTTGTACACTTAGATGCTTCCTCTTTGAATTATTGTTTCTGCAACACACCAACATGAACTTATTTATTTTTGACAGTTGCTTCATTTCAAATATTGCTTATTCCCTCTATTTCTCTGCATGTCTGTCTCAGTCCTTTGCCCCTTCTACCTTGCAAGGTATCCAAATATCTAGAAAAAAATAGAGTTTTTTCATTCATTGACAGGAAATGTGAATTGTTCAAATTTTTATTGATTTAGAAATACATTCTTTTGGCAGCCACTAGGAAAACAGAGGTTGTAAAACCTTAGAAGACCCAAATATGGGTACCCCCTACTAATTCTTAAGTATTTAAAACTTAAATATATATTTACTTAAGAATACAATTTGAGTAGTTAAAATTGGCTTCCCAGTTTGTAATGAGCACCTGCTCTGTGATATTAACATATGTTTCTCTGGAAGTTATCAATGGGAAAGAAGAGCCTGGAAAACAGCCACACTGAGTTGTGCCTGATGGCTTCTGAAGCTGTCAGATGACCAATAGAGATCAGACTTTAATCAATAAATCTGTCTGTGTTTTGACTGTAAAATGAAAAATGTTCGCAGTGCCAAAGCTGAAAGGCACATTTTTTCCACCGTTCAACAATTTTTTTCTCCTCATGTTCGTTGGTGACAGAAAAGGAGTTTTGTAGAGATGCAATGTATTTCATAAATGAGTTCCCATTGGAGATATTGTTGACTTCTGGACAACAAACTGGGCATGTTCTGATATCCCATTTGGAGAAAATGCTTAATAAACATCAGCAGGCGTGGCAGCAAGAAAAGAGTGAACATAGTCTCTGAATTGTCTTGTTTCAGTCTGTGGAGGGAAATGAGCCAAAAGAACTTCAGAGAGCAGTTAAGATCTGACTGGTAAGTGCTGCTGAGAGACAGTGGTATTTGCCAGACTGCCAAGAAAGAAAGAAAAAAAAAATTGATGCAGTGTGTATTGCTTTTCGTATTGAAGCACAGTGTTCAGGCCGTACAGATGGCGAACTAGCTTACTTCTTGGGGATACACCATGCTGTTGCAAAGCCTCGTTTTCTGTGAATTGCTCAGGCTTATGGGTCATCCCCTTGTTCTTCCCTCACTCATGAAAGACATTAAAAGATTTTTAAAGAAATATATCCTGCAGACACAGAGAAGCAAACTCTAGAAACGTCTCCTGGGAGGAGAGGGCCATAAATACAGGAGTAGGGTAGCTGTATCCCACGCCTGTGACCAACATGGGATGGCGGAAAGGAAAAGTTTTCTGCCACTGAGTTTATGTAAATCTAGAAAAAATGTGGCTACTTGTTTTTCCAGAGATCACCCTCAAGACACAGATTGTTCCTTAACTAGAGGCAGTAAAACTGATTATTTTACTTTCAGAATTACTGGTGTAGAAGCTGAGTAAAGGGATTTAGGGATGAAATTAATTCAGTGATTGTTCTGTCAGAGGCAGAATGATGAAAGGGAAAGAATCCCTGATTTAGAGGCTCTGGAAATAGGGAATGCAAGGAATCAGGGAAATGTGTGTTTTTTCTTTGTTGTTCATGTCACTTTTTCAAACCAAATATTTGATTGTACAATAGTGTGCAGCCACCACAGTTCTAGAACAAACAGAAACCTGAGTTTTGTAAATGGAGGAAATGCAGAAAAGACTCCTGTGCCAAACAGGGTCATCTGTTCAAGTCTGATATTAAGAGGCTGTTTTATATGGGAAAACATGCCTTCTTGAGGTGTATTATGGTCTTGTCAGGATCCCCCACTACAATTCTAAAATATTCCTTTGGATGACTAGGCAATGGATGAAGACAGTAAGAAATTGGACAAGCGTCAGGAGTGGGATTTAGTCTTCAGTCTTAAGCCATTTAATGCCAACTCTCCAGGCCACAAGCTGCTGCTCCTGAAAGGTGCAAACCTTCTACAGGTCCCATGCCCTGTTTGTGAATAGATGACTCAGACACCTGAGGAGACCCTCATATAGCATGACACCTATGTTCAGGCAATGGTTTAGTTGTCCTTTACTTTTTAATGAGTGGCACTGGTCTGAATGAGACATAACAAACTAGTGTTCTCTAATAAGAAGGAAGGGCAGACTACTAAAGTTACATTTGATTTCCAGGACTTTGATCTCTGATCAGCATGTCTTGCTGACTTGGCTGTGTACCGTTTTTTGGAGTACTGATTTGAAGATGTGTTGACCACTCAGTTATCAATGAAGCCAACTGGAAGCCAAATATTTTGTATGTCTCCTAGTGGCTTCTGAGTTCATGTTGTTCCCCAATTGTGCTTTAGAGTTTAGCTTACAAATTTGAGCTGTAGCTTTACTATTAATGGGAATGTTTGAGGGGTTGGAATAGTGGAATAATGTCAGATCTGTGGCTGGAGGAGCTTGTCAGAACAGAGGAGTTCTTAGGAAAACGTGCTCAAGACTGCGTATTCAACATGATAAAGCAGTTGTGAGGTGAGCCAGACTTCACAGGGCATCAGAACCAAGACCAAACTCCTGGGCTCAGTCTGGATCCAGGCAATATGTATGTGCAGACTCTACCTGCTGACTCTGTGCATCTATAGTTTCATTTCCTTCTCAGTAGGCTTTGTCTAGTGTCAGGAATACTCCCTTTGATGATTTGAGAATTCCAAAGACAGCAAGATGTTAAGAAATCATAAGAAACAATAAGTCCAGAACCATAATTTCACAGGAAGTTTGTACCCAGGCTGCAAAAATTATGTCCCATAAAAGGGAAAAGGAAAACAATCAGGATTTTCTTTTTACAGGAAAACTAAACACTCATCAGAAAATATTATGTGCTTACTTCAATATTATTGCTATTTTTCATATTGCCTAGCAGAAATTAAGGGTACAGTTTCAAGGTTGACGTAAGCCAGTCTAGCCGTGTGTCACCACAGAGAGGGGGTAAGTCCTCCCTCCCACACTGCTGCACACTCCTTTAACAATTGCCTGAACAGTTGCTGGTGGTGAAGTCTGCAGAGAGGAAGGGGAGGATAGTGTTTCAGCAGTCGCCAGATAGTTCTGTTTAAGCTGGTTGTAAAACCTCAGGGTGAGAGTCTCTCTCATTAGGCACCATGCAAAAATCTTGCACAGATTTTGAGCTGAGCTGTGTTTTTTGCTGGCTTTTGACTTATTTTCTCTTTCGGTACTTTGCAGTCCTAACATGCCCAGTTTGTTACCTTAGACTATTTGGGGCAGTGAAGAATGTTCACTTGCCACCCCTACTAAGAGACTTGCTAAAGAGCAGGACCATAAGAGCTGGGTCCCACTGCAAGCGTTAAGCACTTCATCTGTTCTGAGATCTGCAAACTGGAATCATAATGCTCAGTTCCTGCTTCCCTCTCGCTTCATCTTGTTAGGAAATGTGAATGGATACTTGTTTCATCATTTGAATTAATATAAGCAGGACAAAGTATCCTTAATTGTGACTAGTATTTTTGCAAATCACCACGATATAAATGGTAAGTGCTATGCACTGAGTCTGTTACCACAGAAAAGCAAAATGCTGCCTATTCTTGTGCTGCAGTATTGCATTCACACTCACCGTCACCGCTCTGGTTAATCTGCTTTCTATGATTTGCTGGTTGTTTATTGGAAATGAGTGCCTCTTAGGAGACTCTTAGGAATGTTTTTTTCCCTTATGTTTCATTCTCTGATTAGGAGAATAAAAAATATATGCCAGGTAAACCTACTCTCCCCATTCCACATTGCACCTCTTCTGACTGCAGCTAGTTTATATTACAGGTTGTTAAGTGCTAGCGTGCTGTGGTGTTTCAGCTCCGTATGTTTAAAATGGCCTTTAGATGTGCTCAGATTTTCTACAAAATTCCAGCTGTTGAAACATCTCTTCATCCCTGGCATTTTTCTGTTATTGTTTTTGTAATAGCTGTTGTCAATTTGCTTTGCTTTGAGATCTGTGGCGGAGAGGGGCCTGTAGTTCCAGATTGTAATTACCTGGAACTATGTTTTGTTTTGCTCACTAAAAGAAAGCGTCTCGGTTTTTGTTACTAGATGGTGTATTTACCTTTGTTTCTTTTGCTTGCTTGGTTGTTCATAAACTGTTCCAATGAGCTTACACACTGTTACCATGCACTGGGTTTTGTCCTTGAAAGATAAGCATTACAAACTGTTCATGTGCTACAGAGAAGGGATAATTTTAAAGAAATATTTTAATGGTAGCAAAGAGTCAATGTTCTAACTGTGTTTAAATACAAGGACTTATCAACTACTCGCCTGATACAAGCAAAGTGTGTTATCTTGTCTTTATTCTTCTGTAAAGACAGATCCTTTCAGAATTTATTACTGACAAATGCATAGGAGATTAACCTGTTTTCTTAATGGTAATTTATAATGATATTATAAGCTGCTCTGTGTAATGCTCTCTTACCCAGAGGAAATGAAAACAACTCTAGTATGAAGAAACTCTATTGCTGCGGGTGACATCTAGTTGCCCTCTCTGATATTACACACCCATTAATGGAAGTGTTCACCATTTCACTCTGCAGGAGTTCCTCCCGAAGACTTTGCGTGTGTGGGCTACACAATTAATTTCGGGAAATATACCATAGCCAAGGACAGAGGTAGTGCTTAGATTTTCAGTGTGCTTAGGCAAGGCCCCACAAGGTAATATTTCGTGTTACGACATCAACAGTGTGAAGGTGGTGGAATATGTGAGGGCATCCAGCCCTTATTTTTGACTAAAGCTGATTTTAGCAGGGCCAGTCAAAGGAACATTGAGCATGTTTTGGAAATCCTCCATGGAGCAGTCTTTTCAGCACCACAGCTTAGTGGTAAAGCTCTTGTGACAGCCAGGAATAATAAAACAGCAGGGTGCTGATAGCTGAATGAAAACAACATCTAATTGCCTCTTTCTATATTTAAAGACTCCCCTCTTGGCTGATGTGCCTTCTGGAGGGAGGGACATCCATACGCAGCTTGGCCAGGGGCACGCCAATTATTCTGCAAAGCCAACTTGTTTGTCTTTGCCACATCCCTGGAGCAGGGGTTCTAGCACTCCCTTTTCCACCTGGGAAACAAATACACAAAACAATTTTTATTCATTTATTTTTAATGGACTCTTTTGACTTCCTTGAGGTCAGCACACAAAGTCAGCACATTTATGCCTTAGCATGACATGATCTAACCTCAGGTCCCCTTCAGAGCTCTTGGTGGATAACCTCAGCACCTGGAACATCCTCTCCTTCCCCATTCCGTGTCTGCTGCTTAGTGAGGGTAACAGTTAGCAGTTTCAGCTAAGGATGATGCTAACGTCTAAAATACGGCTTTCCCAAGAATCTCTGGAAACAATGTAGATGATTACTATTACCAGAGAAGACAGTATATACATGTTGTTATTCCTTTGTAGTTGAGGAAAATGGCTGGAAATGAGTTAACACTGATGAATGTGCAGATAGCTGAACATGCAGAAATGTGGTAACACATTTACCACACAGCCTGCAGTGTAGTTCGCTTTTTATCTGATTTGCTACTGTTGCTGCTACTGTTGGGACTGTGCTTGGGTGGGCAAAGAGGAGGATCCAAAGGCTCTTGGATCTTTTCTTGTATGTAATTTAATCAGGTGTACTGATACTTTGATACATGTAGGCTGGATGAGACTAGACAACCAGACTGGCTCAGGAACAAGTATCATCTCTACCTGGAATAAATTCTCCTTGGAGTTATTATTTATTTTCCCTTTTCCACACAAATGATAGTGCAAATTGATGGAAGCTGTTAAACGTCTTATTAACTACAGCTTGTGTTTACCTTCTCCAGAAACTCCACCCTGGGAACACACCAGAGATGCTGGAAGTGCTATCTGACTCTCCCTGGGTCAGGCTGCAAACGATCTTCTGTAAGTTTGCCGAACAGGAAAGGATTAAACTATGAACAATGTAGAATGAGATGGGTAATAGGGCTGAAAGCCTTTGATCTAGGCCACTAAATTCAATCTAATGCTGTTAAAGTTTTATGGATGGTTGGGAAGGGATTTGTTTATTTTATTTTTTAAGTCACAGGCAGATAGCTGTTCAACCCCAAATGGAAAAAACAGTGGGAATTAGCTGTCCTTTGGTAACCTCCTCTTGGAAATCATTCTCATCTGAGAATTATTTCTTAGCTCAAATGAAGTTAGTTGGGAATCTCAGGGAACTTCTGAGGAGACAGATGTCCACATTACAGAATTATTATCCCAATATGCTTGGGTGTTAACAGTCTCAGCAGACACAGGGTCAGGTTTGCTTTCATTCATCTTTTTGTCTTACTTAGGAAGAAGCCTACTGCTGTGAGACCTGAGTTACTTCTACATCTGTTAGATAGGGGTTGGATATTTCCATTTCCCTGACTTTCAATCTCATATCTTTTATTTTCTAGACAAAGAAAAATAAACATGTGCTGTTGATTTTGATAAGTACTGAACTTGCTAATGGCTTGAAGAGGCTAATGGCTTGAATTTGACTATGTTGGCTAAGAAGCTGTGTCCAGTATTTCCCAGTTTTAAGCCCACAAGGAATTTTATCACCTTTCATAGTAGAAGCAGGCATGCTCAAGTTATTGCTTAAGCAACATTTTGTTAATAAAGTGTTTAGCAATTCAATCTGCTATTGAACAGGCAGGGCAGGCTAAATGAGATAAAGATAAAATTAGGGGTGGTGGAAGGATACTGGATCGTAGCCATGCACATACCTTGTAAATTTAGGGTAAATTAAATAGATGATAGCTGCAGAGCTTAGAAAAAGAAAAAAAAAAGAAAAAAAAAAGAAAAAAAAAGATTGTTGGTATTTCCAAATGTTATTGGGGAATATTGAAACAAGACTTCTTTTTTAGTTTGGACTTGTTCCATGATATTATGCTGTCCAAAAGTAGTTCTCTGTCTACAGACAAAATGCCTGCTACTGCGGAGCACAGAAACAGAAATGATGTTAATCATTGGGAAGATAGTACAATGTAGCCAGTTAATGAAAGAGCTTGATCTGTACAGAAAATTATTTTGAGCAGATACACACATATATAGAAAGCAAGATTAATTTAGAGACCTTTGTCATTAAAGCAGATTTTTGTATGGTTTTGTTTGGGATTTAAGGGGGATTAAATGTTTGACATCACTTTGCCTGCACAGGCTATGTTGAAGAGGTTGCTGAGCGGGTGATGGAGAATTCAAATATGCGCCTATGCTGAAAGAGTGGAAGCAATGGATCAGACTGCAGCCTGGCCAAACAAATTGCTGCATCTACTGCAAGTCTAAAAGCAAGGTGCTTCTGATTTGACAGCAGATGCCGCAGGGATGTAGAGCTGAAGGAATTCTTATGATTTGCCAAAGTATGAGGGGAACTCAGCGAGGACATCAGAACTGGGATGCCCCTTTCTTCTGTCTTCAGTGATGTCTTGCTTCACATGCATCTTTTGTATGCTATGCTGTTTCTAAACACTAAAAATAAAAAGTCAGCAAGGTGGATTGGCTGATCAGGTGCATTTCTCTTTTGGAAGAGATGGTCCTGGTCATGAAACTTCTGTTCCTCAGCTGCCTGTGGCCGACAGCAGTGCTACACAGTTCTCAAAGTCAGCATCACCATCTTCGTCATCGGCAACAATTCTCATTCTTAAGAAAGCATAACAGGTAAGCAATATACTCTCTCTGTCTGTGTTCATCTGATAAACTTCATGCTGTCAGCAACCTTTCAATGCACCCTTTTTGTTCACTGTCCTGTTTTGCCAGTTTCTGAATTTATAGTATGCATAGTATTGACAGGGTGTTCCCGAAACAGAAATGGTGAACTATTAATTAATTTTTCATAACCAGACATTTCATATTGTGATTTCAGGAATGCTTCATATATATGCATGTACATACACACTCACACCCACACACAGCTCTTTTAACTTGTGTGATACCAGACTATTTTGATGTACCAAGTATTCTTGCCCTCTCACTCCCATTACAAAAAGCAGAAATGCCTTCCAAAGTTCTATGCCAATGTTATAAAGTGACTTCCATTACCTAAACAGCAGAGCAGCTACACTACCAAGATACAGAAAACATTTTTATGGCACTAAATGAGGTGAATTGTACCTTAATTGTAGTGATGACACAGTGTGTTCTCTTTCTAGAATATACTTATGCTTTTAGACATTGAAGATGATTGTGTCCGTTCCTAGTCCTTCCAATCAAGTAGCTGGTTTAAAACTAATAATGATATAAAGGTTTTACATGTAAGTTTCTGTGCAAAGTGTTAGTGCTTTTCCCCACAAATGCAATTTCACATCTGCTATGTGAGGCCTCTGAATGTGTTTCCAGATTAATCCAATAGTATGTAAACAGACCAATGACTGCCAGTGATAATCCAAGCAAAATCTCTCTTTGCTAGGAGGTAGGAGAAATTGTAATAAGTATCTCTATGTAAGGAAGAAGAAGGGATACAACTGTTACATTTTTCTGTGTACTTGACCTTATTAAAATGGGCAGGGGAGCTCATAGTTTATTCATACAATATCACATATTGAGGAAAAGTAACATAATTAGACTCCTCTGATGTGTTTAAGCTGTTTTTAAAGTTACATGCTTTGAAGCAGGTGTACAAGCTGTTTATCTTCTGTATAGCTGCTTATGTGATAATCCAGCAGTGACATATCTCTGGATCCCTACGTGTCTTGACAAAATTGCATTTAAGCAATGCAAGGCAACAGAACACATCCCAGTGACACAATGGAGGTGCTTGGAGATGCTATATACCTCAGTACTTCTGGATTTCAACTCAAGGTCATAGGTTCAAGTTTGGTCTAATCCAAAAGCTCATGAAAAGAATGGCTATTCAGCAGACTGTTTTGAACTCACTGACAGTTTTGGAGTGGGTGCTATTGCACAATTATTTGTAATAATAAAACAAAATAAACAGAAGTAGACCTAATATCAAAATAAGGTTTAGTCTATTGCTTTGCTAATCTCAGGAAGCAGTTAAGACTCAAATGGAAACAGAATAAAATATCTTCTGTTGCTGTAGTGGTAAGGTAGGTCTGTTTTAAGCTCAGCTGATACACTTTTGTAAGTGGTAAAAGGGAAACACGCTACTGTTGTTTGCCTTTATCCTGTTCTGCAATAGCTGAGAGGAGTTGCTCCATCACTGGCTTAAAAATTCACAAAGCAGGAGAAGAGCATGGTGCTAGGAGACAGCATATTTTGTGGCATCCTGCTGGACATCCTTGCTGACCTCTTGCCACAGGACAGCAGTAACACTACTAGCACACTGTCCTCTCTATCTTCACAGGTCCTGTGAGACAGGCAGGACCACATTCTTGGCTGATGCTGACTGGTGTAGCAGTTTTCTTTACACAAGGCAATGCTTTGGCCTTCCATATCTTCCTAGGCCCTAGTGATTTGGAACTGGGAAGAAGACTGCAGAATCTGAGCCACAGAAGATCCCAAAGCCTAACAGCTGCAAATCAGCTTTTCTGTGGAAAGAATCCAAATATGTTTAATTTCTCTTTCTTTGAGTCTCTGGTTTTGTTTCTAAAGGCAGCGTTATCCTCCAGTACATTGCAGCAGGGTTTGACTTTCCACCAGCCTCTTTTTCTTTCTGGGGAAAAACCTTTCAGCCAGCACTAGGGTTATTAGGGACACAGCTGACAGATGGCCTTGGTTAAATGGGTGGCCTTTTAAAAAGAATCCCTTGTGAAAATGTTACTTAACCTACAAGTTCCACTGTTTTAATAGAGTAACCCAATTCTCCCTCCGAAGCTATTTGTCTGCATACTCTTGTAAAGAAGATTTTAAAGCATTAACCAAAAGTACATGAGAAAGATTATTCTCATAGTCCATTTCCTACAGCAAAGAACAAAACATTGGACTGTCAAACTATTAGGCTTTTTGACAGTACATGTTGCTGATGTTACTGAACACTTGGAAATGCATTTCTGTGTGAGAGAGAACTGTGCAATTTTAATGCTTACATTTATCTGCATTTCAAAATTTGATAAATTAAAAGTTTCACAGGTCACACTGCTGTGTAACTCCACAGACTCTTCTGGGAATAAGATTTCTGTAACTCCTACTTTTTGTGTACCTTTCATTTGGTAGTAGCTAGAGTATCTCAGGGACATTGCACTGGAAAGAAGATTATGGCCATTAAATCTAGGGTCCTTCACGGTATTCTTTTCATAAAAGGGTCCTTCATAGTATTCTTTTCATAAACTTACCTAGTTTCATTTTGAATGTGATGAGAATTTTTTTCCCCACTACCCCCATACTGCAGCAATAAAGGAAGTGTGGTATCTTGGATACTAAATTAGTGTAACCGAAAACAAAAAACCTCTCCCAACTATCCTTCCCAAGACATGAATTTCAGATTTTTCACAATCTATTGTGATGAGGCTGATGCTGGAAATGTGTTTATGTCTTTCTGAATACCCAGAGGTGCTCCAGCCTTCCTCCAGTCTCCTACCAAGGACTCACCTTATCATTAGTTATGCAGGGCATTAAAACAGAAAAACAGCCACACAGGATCTTACCAAAGGTCCATGTACTATAGTGACCTGTTTCCAACAGAGGCTGTAAGCACAAGTTTGAAAGAATAATGACAGGGCAAACTTATATTTCCGCCTAGTACTCCCCTCCATATCCAGTCACCAGATTTCCCTCAGAGACGTCCTGTGTTGAATGTAATTTATGCAGATCTAGTGATCTTCACTGGATTTTTTTCCCATGAACTTGTCCAATTTCTCCTTGAACTAGTGTAAACTTTTGATAACCTGGTAAGTTAAAGACAACCAGATGGGTTACTAACCACATCACTCCCATGAACACCACTGGTTATGGAACTACACTGATGGCATCATGTGGTTAAACGCTTTAATGAAAAAGGATCCAACTACCCTTGAGCAGCCCTTTGATCTTTCTCTCAATATTAGGTAGTCAAGGTTAGGTAGGAGCAGCTACATTTGTCTTTAAAAGCCTGCCACATATTTGTCCATTGTTAAAGAATCCTGAATTGTTGCTTTGGTTTTGTAGGCAGTGACTAACTGCCCTTTGAGAGCTCTGTCAGCTAGCAAGGCATCGAGCCATAAGTCCATATAACAGTATTGGGTAGTGAAGAGTCCAAAGAGTATACCTCACTTTTTTCATCCAAAAAGCTAGTGCTTCCATTAACTTCCTATATAAGTACCAGCAGGGGTGTCTTCCCTGTGTGATCTGAAACACTTCAAGTGCTTTTTATGACCTCTGTTGGAATTTAATTAAAGATTTACATTATGCAAATGAAATGGTAAATGTTGCCTGGAATACAGCTGTGTAAAGCAGAGCTATTATAACTGGAAATAGGAGTTTCTTGAGCATGTGCTTCACTGAGACTGGCAAACTCATATTTATCATTGCCCAGATCTATGGCAATACCAAGCCATCTGTCAAAGTTCCCTTTATTACTACTACCCCAGGCAGATAAAGAGAGATTTCCTTTCCTTAGGTGCATATGGGCTTTTCCTCTCAAACACCACAGACTGACATATGCCATACAATGAATGTACAAAATCATTGACTGCATTTAGACTCCTAGATTATGGTGCGCTGGCCAAAGCTGCATGATAAAGATACCAGGGTGCCAGCCACTAAAATAGAATCTGTGTCTTTGCTGTGCTTCTGTGAGAATGAGAAGTATATCTTGACTGACCTTGGGAAGTTTTTCTGAGACCTAGGCTAGTTAGATCTGTCTCTTCTGCTTTTTAATGGAATTGGTGCCATGGGAAGGAGAGCTCAAGAAAAAATCTGCCGATGATTTCACAATGCTGTGGTGCTGATCAATAGTTAGATATGGGTCCAGGATTTCTTGAGAGTAAACAAATACATGCAATACCCTTTGAGTCATCAGTTAAATAACTTTAATGCTGCAGTGAGAACAATTTAATACTGTAACTCTTAGCCAAGAAGCAACATCTGGAGTCCAGATGCTGATGTTAAAGGAATATATGCTGGAAACACTTCTTAGTCTTGGGTGGGGGAAGCAGTTGAGGAGAAAAAATGTAAAGCAGAAGTGTATTATTTTTTAATTGTTTTAGAAAATTTTATGGAATTTTTCTAAGTTTTGGTACCTTTACACATGCAATGTTACCAGTGTCCATGAAATTAATTCCAAGCACCATGAGTAGATATCTCTGCATGTAAGCCTATTTTCCTTTACCATAAAAAAAATATTCTGCCAAAGGAAAGTATTGAAGAAAAGATGCGGCATGTTTGTAATGAAAGTGCTATTCTGACCCCTGCAAGATCTTGCCTAGCTTGAACAACCACTTTTGATAGCAGCTAGAAATAATTATAGTTACTCCACCATTTGTATACAGAACATCAGCTTGCAGAGGCTGTTCAAGTGGGCACAAAAGGTGCTTTTCACATAGCCAGCATTCTGTTTATTTTGTCCTCATCCAGGAAAACAGAAGGAATATCAAAATCCTATAACATATCTTCTCAGTGGCTCATTAAGAAAAAAAATCCTGCCCTGGTAGCTTACATTTTGCTTCTTATGACTAGGGTAAGTCTTCCTCAGTCACATACTTGCTTCTAGTAAGAAATTGTAATAGATGTATCATAGTTTTAGCCTGCTTCTTCCAGTGAAATTATTGAAGCATCAAACACGTATTTTCCTTGGCACATCTGATGACAAATAACCTAATGCTTCCAAAATGTATTAGCTATGCCATGGCATTCCAAACATAATTCATCATTTTCTCTTATACTGGTTCCCAAGCAGCAGAATTTCCTTGTATACCTATTGCAGAGCATTGCAGATGTTCAGTTCTACTGCCCATTCCACTCTGATACAGGCTTGCTCTGTGGTGATTTTCATTCTCTGAAGCACGGGGTTTCATTTTAGCATCCAAGTAATTTTCATACTTAGAAAACTAAAGTCAATATTTGAAATGCCTGATGAGTGCTCTGATTGCACTGATAATTTGGTTCAGACAACACTGCCAGAGACATTCAAGAATACTCAGGTAAATTAATTTGTCCAAGCCCAACAGTTCTAAATAGCCTAGAAGCCACCTCAGCATTCCTGTAACATATAGCATTTTTAAAGTAATTTCTTGGGCTTCATTATTAAGAAAAAAGGGGGGAAAGGAGAGAAAAAAAAAAGTAAATACAGGTGCATACCTTATCCTAAGGTATTCCATACCTGACCTTAAGCAGTGTTTGACTACAGGGCAAATCTTCGGAACAGATTTCTATCATTCAGTCTAAAGTAATAATTAGAGTTGCTGGCAGCAAAGTCCCAGAGAATCACAGAAGGCGTGAAAGAAATTATGTCTAGGGAGAGTTCCTTGCCTGTGGCAAAGCAGCTGTATTTCAGTCATTCCTACAAATATATGTCTAACTTATTCTTAAATAGCCGAAGTGAAAGGAGTCTCAAAACCTGCCCAAGCAATATGTTCACAGGTTTCACTCTTCTCACCATGAGAAAGGTTTTCCTAATGTATACCACACATCTCCCTTGTTGCCACTGCTTATCGTACTGGGGAGTGGACACAGAGCAAAGGGCCCTGTAAAAGCTCATTTGTGTTCTGAAGACTGTGATGTGTTTCCTCAGTCTTCTTCCTTTAAATTAATTTACGCAGGTTCTTATAACCTTCCCATGACTTTCCTGAAATGAGGGCCCAAAGCTAGGCATAATTCTCCAGCTAAGCTATGGCTAGTTCTGTTATTACTTGGGGTCAGCCACTTGAAGCAGGACACACAACAAGGAGTGGAAACTGAAAGATGCATCGTAGCATTTTCCTTGTAGCAGAACCAAATAATGGATTCTTTCTAAAGGCTGTGCCACCCAGTTGCCAGATCTGGCTGTAGACCTTGTCTGTGTTTTAACCCAATACCTTTGTGATATGGGTATGTACTAGACCCCTCTGTTGCCTGTGCCATGGCTTCTGTTTATAAGAAAAATGGAAAAGGAGTCTGCATTGTGATGGGCATCTGCTGTTCGTTTTGAATGCAGGCCCAGCACATGAGATTTCTGTCCGGAGAGCTCAAATCCATTCTTAGGCATGTGAATTTCCCAGTGGAGTTTGGGGTGTTGTGCAGTACGTTCTGTGAAGGGAAGAAAGCTAGCAGCAGTCACCAGAAAGAAGTACAAAATTCATGGCGTCCTGCTTAGAGTACAGGTCCATCTGTGTTGCCTTGGTGCTACGCAGAGACTCAGATATGTGGGGCATGGAGAAAAATGCGGAGACAGGGCTCTTGATGCAAAGAAATGCTGCACGTCTGAGCAGCAAATAAAGGGATGAGCTAACAAGTAACCTGGCCAAATCCGAATGATGTTTAAGAGTATCTCAAAAAACAAGTCCCTGGATCCAGGACCATCAGTTTCTCAGTCCTTCCGAAAAATTATTGACTCATTTGAGCTAGGTTTATAATAAAGATTTATAAAAAGATTTATAATAAAAGAAAATATAATTGTCTCTGTAATATGGATAATGTATGAAGTGGTTTAAAACCATGGATACACAATGTTATTTCCAAGTCTGAGTTGAAAGTGGTTATGTGAATAATAACGTTTTTTCAAACAGCTATAATCTCTCATATAATGACAGATACAATCTCTGAGGGGAACGGAAGAAGAGCTAGATGTTCTTCCTGGGACTTTTTGTATATAAGTGGTGTTCCTCATGGACCTGGGCACCTTCATACCTGATTTCCCTACCTTTTCCAATATATCTTTCTCCAACTTTATTATCATGGTTTTTTCCCTTATCATACCAGATACAACTGTCCAAGATTCTTGGGTCCCTGCTTCATTTAACTAGCACTCTGAATGTCAGGTAGAAAAAAAAAATAAAGTTTCTTACATTTTTTTTAACATAGCAGACGAGAAATTAAAATGAGGAAACTTGACAGCACCAAATTACGGCCACTTAAATATGAGCAGCTTCTTCGCATAGAGGACCATGACTTCGCACTGAGACCTGGATTTGGAGGTAAGCAGCATGTGCCTGCACTGTGCTGGTTAATAGTTTATCCTCTCTCTGGAAGTTTACTTAAACTCTGTCCAGCAGTGTCACTTAAAATTGAATGACAGACTTAATTGCAGCTCACCTCTTTCATTGTGCTCCAGGAAATAAAGAAAGAAGAAATCCAGAAATACTTGAAGGCAAGGGACTTTTTTGTGTTTAGCATATCAATAGGAGAAACTGTTCAAATTGTCTCCTTTTCAGAATTAGTTTTAAAAAATATTATTAGAATAGGATTCTTTCAGCACAGTGATTAAGGTATCCCTGTAAACTGCATAGCAATTAGCAAATTACTTAGTTATCAAATTTGTTTTGAGGGATTGAAATGAACCATCAATTCCTAAATCTGTTTGCTCTGTACAAAATTAAAAAACTACCCTCAGGCCTTCAGTTTATTACTATGTTGTTTCTGTGTTGTTGGGCACTATGATGATTATTTCTTCATTTAACTAAATTGCATGTGGATAAAGGAAGTATTCAATGCGATGTTCACAGTTTGGATTCAATTTTGACTCTCCTTCATGAAAGGTAAAATGAGAAAGCTGCCCCACTAATAAGCTTTGTCTGAGCCTTTGCGTCACCAGTTCTGTGTTCATGATTCATGAAAATAGACTGAACTTCTCCAGATTATGAAGCCAAAATAAAATATATGAGGACCAATAATCAACTGTGTAAACAAACATAAATCTCAGAGGGTAGCTGAAGTCTGTGGAGCTATTCTTGTTGACACCAGCTGCTGGGATCTGGGGCCTGGCCAGCATGCCAGGAGGGAGACCTGGGTTAAGAAAAGCCTCTCTGGATGCACTGGGAGAATGTGAAAGTGTTTCTTATTACCCTAGAAATTCTGTCTTGTCAGAGAGCAACAATCTTGCCTAATTTTGAGCAATAGTTGAGATACATCTCTTTCTTGACAACAAAAGTTAGGATACCTCTTGCCTAATACCTACCTAGTCTAATATCTGTTAGTCTGGACATCTTCTTACCACCTGCTTTGCCACACAAGGAATTTAAATTTTTGAGAGTGTCATCTCAGAAAAGAAGTAGCATTTCCATGAAAGCAAACAACAGTTTAGGATGTACTTTATCACTGCATCATCCCAGAAAGCGATACTTACGATGTACATAAAAGCAGCTTTCAGAATATACCCTGTGATCTGGCAGTTGTAATTTTCCACAGACAGTGAGGATTTTTTGACACCCAGCAAATCTGTATCAGGCTTTTTTCCCTTGTCCTTTTATTTTCAGATGACTAGTCATAGTCCGTTCAATTCCTATTGAAGCCAGCTGTAGTTTTTCCACTGACTTCATTGCACAGGCCTCTCAATAATCACATTGCCATGGGTATGATTTCAGCTGTACTCCTGTCTTTCAGAAATAGCTTTCAGCAAAAGAGTGCATCAGCTTTGCTTCTCTTATGTCATCCACGTGCCATAGTGGCATGGGAGGCACTTTTTTCAGTCACATCCAATAGTTCACACACTTCTAAATTTTCAGAACTCTTTTAATATGTGGAATATTTATGTGTGAATCTCTCTAAGACTACAACGTAGATCCACTAACATTTTTACAGCACATAGCGAAAAAAGTCTCAGCAAAATGAATGTCGATCCTAAATTTCTACTCCATTGTTCCTATATTACCATTGATTTCAGTGATGTTACAATAGTAAAGAATGGTTTGTTTTTTCCAAGAGGCAGGTTAATAAGGCAGCAGCAGAGAGTTAGTACACAAGTGTGACCTCATCAGAGGACAAAACTCACCAACCAAAACATGAATCTGAATAACATATCCAGAATTATTGTATGACAGCAGAGACAGAGTATGGGTTTCTCTGAAGAACGCTGATCATTAAGTGTGCAGCAGAAGGAAACTTAACTAGAGGAGAAGATGAAATTAGAGATACCATTGCTACAGTCATTGCCACGGCAGTCATAACATAGCCCTGAACTGCATAAAGACTTACCACATTGTGGCTTTATGTATTTAAAGCAGGTGAAATTTTGGGTTTGTTTTTATCAAATCTAATGAAGCATTTCAATACTGTGACTGATGAAGGGTTTGTATCTGTCACATGCCACAGTGCATGATTTATTCAGCTCAGCACACAATGCATCAATTCACAATGCTGATGGGAGAGAAAAGAACCGAGTCAGATTAGCTAGGTGAAAAACAACTATTTTAAAATCATTCTTTACCTTTAGAAGAGGGACAATTTTTTGCCCTCTCCTATACCCCACTGTGATTTTCTGGGTATGTAAGGGAGTTGGAATGACAGATTTTGTTAATCTAACTCCATTGTGCCCCTTTCCCTGAGAAGGCCAATCATCCTTTGCACCAGTTTGGGAGAAAAAGCATCTGGAAAATTCGTGCTGTTTTGAACCTGCTGGAGATCCCTCAGTTCAAGGAATTCTTAAACCTAAATCTGTCTTGTTTGATTTCATTTAGCCCCATACATGCAAAGTAAATGAGGCAGACTACAGGATCCAGGGTTTTTAGTATTTATGATAAAGTAACAAAGGAAAAAAAGAGACAGCACATGCTGAATTTGATTTGTAAACTGAGCAAACATGCACAAGAAAAAAACTGACGGAAATGAATGTAGAACTGTTGGATACTGATGCTACCAGCTGCAGTGTTACTGGAAATAACTGTGACTTTGCTCACATGACTGGTTGCTTTCTCATGAAAGTGTATCATTGCTCTGTGGAGTTAAGAGATCCTTTTTTTGACCAAATGGATGCAACTCTGCTGTCATTTATGTGAGTGTATTTTGGCATTCTTCTTTTGACTGCAATGCCATTCCAGCTGAACAATCAGAATTTGACTCTGCTGATTTTAAAATTTAGTCCTGACATTGTCCATTTATTAACAGATTAGAGATCAAAGCCTGAGAAGCATACTGTGTCAAGATGAAGCAAAACCAGCAAGCTGCTACCAAGCTGTTTCTGCATTTTTGCTATAGAAATGCTACTTTGTCTGCAGTTCATTATACAGTGAGGTTGAGTGAAGGAAACCAATAATTCAGTACACCCAAACGTTCTTTAAAAAAACAAACTTACATTGTTACATTGCACTTATTCCATAAGCCAGGCTCTTGGGTTGTTGTTTGCAGGGGGCAGAGGGTTGGGATTTTTTTCCTTTCCTGGATTTTTTTTTTCTATGAACAAATGTCATGGTCCTCTTTTGTTTGGAAGTCTCCAACAGATAGACCCCTGCTGATTCAAACAAGTGTGGACCAGCACAGTGATTTGAGTAATTCCACTAGACATTGGACTAGGAGCACAGATGTTTCCTTTGCTCAAACAGCATTGCCAACTGCATCAGTGAACATTGTAGGAGTTATGTTTAGTCCTTGCTGCTTCCAGAAGCACTGATAAAGGCCAGCAGATGGGTATGTCAGAGGTCCTGCAATGGTATAATAATGCTTGCCAGTTCTGGCAAGGCTTCTGTCTGCATAGGTCCTACCAAAGGAAACAAAAGACTGTCAGTAGACTTAGAGTCAGATGTTGTCATGACTTACATCTCTTTGTACTACTATGGCCTAAAGTACTTCAACTGATTTTTCAGTAGCCTGATAAACTGATTATCTGTGAGAAGATAGCTTAAGTTTGGACTGGAGAAAAAGTAAGATACTGAATTATGTTGCCAGCACTTCTTGGAGTGGTCATCCTCATGTTTTAAACTTAGTGAGAAAGGGCGAGCACAGGCCAATATCAGACAACGAAAACAGACTTCCAGCAGCTCAGATCTGAGGGCCATGATGCAGGCTGCCTTAGCAGCCAAACCTGTGTACGTTGGCCGGTGTTAGAGCGAATCCTTAGGAATCCTTTAAAGTTACTTTCTTTTCTACTATACATGTATTATTGTATATCCTGTTATTTTCTCAACTGTCTTATTTCAAAATACTGACAGAAGTCATTGGTGTGAGCTCTTGGTTTCCTGAGTTCTGTCTCCATTTACTAAAAATTAACATTGCCATTAAAAAGAAATCTTAGACTAGCATATAGAGGAGGTTGTTCTTTTGTTCCTCTGTGCCTTGGTTTTTCTGGCAGTAAAACCCTTCCACGCACTCTCTGAACTATTTTGCAATCTAAAGATTATGGAACCACATGATCATTGTCACTGCATACATGCAAGTTCTCACTCTGTATATATATACTGAAGTATGACCACTTTATTTTTCTTTAACATTGTGTCTTAAGGACCTGTAATTTCCTATGCTAACAGTGTGTTAGTTAAAGAAGTTTTAAAATTGGTTATCTCTGTTTTGTTAACCAATATAGAGGATAACAACATTAGCAAGTACTAGCAATGATGGAAAAGAATTCAGTAGTGTTTAGCTGGTCAAGAGGTAACAGTCTTTCTAGAGAGTTTGCATCCCAATCTGCAATTAAGCATAAACTTAATTTCAAATTTTCGGGGGATCAGAGATCCCATCAGCTCACTCCTCCTTATGCTTCCTACCTCCTCAAGCTAAATTAGCAACATTTAAATTAATCTGAAGGTAAAAGAGGGGAAAAAGGAAAAATAGGGCCCAATGAATGTTCAAAAAGGGCTGCAATTCTAATAGCTCTTTGCCATCAAGTTGTTTTCTGCACCACAACCCTCCCTGAAAGGTCAGAAATATCTTCTCACTGTGGTGGAGAAGACTCACTCTGATGAAAGCGGAATGGCTTTTTCTCATGTGTTACTGGAAGGAATAGCTGGGGTCCAGAACAGGAGGGAAATATTTTGGTAATTTGCAAGATCTCTAATAGGCTCCTTCTGCTGGATTTTTTTCTCTTATGTTGCTAATTCTTCCGTTCGGAGAACTGGCTACTGCTGATACCAGTCCACCTTCATTTCTCACCTAAATAAGAAAGAAACAAAACAATAACAAGAAAAAAATACCATTGCCAGTAATTCTCCTGTTTCAGTCATTGCTAGAGGAAAGTAAATACATCCACATAGCTTCACTTCCCTGGGGCTTGTTTACATTTCTGTCTGGTTTTCTTCCTCTACAGGCCTACAAGCCTGTTTTAGAAGAAAGTACTCCTATGGACCTTAATCCTTCCCTGGTCTCTATCTCCTACTGGGAGCTTTCTGTACACCTATTTTTTTTTCCAGCATACACTGTTACAAAGCTAACTGGGATACAGTGGCTGGTTTTTCTAAAATCAACATTCAGGTGCAATCCGCTGTGTGTTCAAAGGTCTGACTATTACAAAGATACTATAGAATTCACTAAACCGGTCATTATTACTGTAGAAATGGATCCAAAAATGCTAAAAGGATATCCTTTTTACGTAATATCCCTTCTAAAAAGGGTATTATAGAATTTGCCTGCCGTACTATCTATTAAAAAAATTCCATGCTCATCAAGGAATCCTTTTGCTATGTTTAAACCTTTAAAATAAAAGACTGGAAATGGCTTGTGTGAAGATAAACAATTCTGGTTTTTCTGCTGAGGAGTAATTATCTTGAAAATCTGTGGAGCCTCCATTGTGAAAATCACTAATCCCTCTAAAATAATGATTTGTAGCAACGCTACAGAAGCAACTGAAGCTGCTCAATTTAATAACAAAATCCTCTCTGCCATCCCCAGTTTTGTCATACTGGGAAATAAAAAACACAGCTTTGCTATGGTTACTTTTTTTCAAACAGAATTTGATGTTGTTGCCTAATGGTCAGCCAGAGATTGAAATCCTCAATATACTAAGGAGAAAGCTGTGGTGCAGACATAGGGGTAGACAAATCACCTCACTATTCTGGCTGGTTTAGGATCCTTTCCAATGCTTATTGAAATGCTGTTTTTTTTAAAAGCATCCAATCACGGTAAAACAAATCCAAGTGATGAAGAAATTACCGTTCTCAGCAACCTGTTCCCAATAGTTAATTATTACTGTTTCTAGAGGAGCTGTTTTTTAATCACAGAAAGAAATGTTCCTAGAAAACTACAAAGCTCAGAAGGCTTAGACCAGAGTAAGGCCAATATGTGTCTTATGGGGGTGGTGGTGTTAGCGACAAAAATATAAAAATGCTTCAGATTAGAAAAGTGAACAGCATGCTGAAGTGACCAGGGTGGCACATATGTGCAGTGTTTAGTGTCTTTATCATCTGCTTATATTTGTTGCCAAGTAGAGTCAGAATAGGAAGAAAATATTCACAGCTGCTATGATCTGTCAATAATAGGTCAGGGCTGGGGTCAAGGGATGTAGTTTAATAATTGTGGTGAATGCTAGGCTGAACAGTATTTTCTCATTAAGCAGCATGAGTGCAGTCTTTGGTTTTTCACCAGAGAGAGAACAGGAACCTCTTTTTAAGGCGTCTGTTTCACAGTTCTAGCATTTCTACCTAATCAGGAATAAATTTCATTGTAACAGTTCCCTTTTTATTTAATTCACTTTGGAACCATCCACTGTATTTCTCCTGGCCATAGCTTTTCATCTCTTTTATACTATTCAGTGTCCCCACTGACTTGGTTTTATAACAGTTCCTAACTTAGTTCAAGCTGTCCTTTCAAAGAATCAAGTGCCTCTGTGTGTATTTATGTATAACTGGCACTTCAGTTGGTGTGCATGTAACCAACGTAATCACAAGCTGCCACTCATTTCTAGTTCTGTGATCAGTTCCTTTATATCTGCCCAGATGAGGTGAATTAACAAATGAAATTGTGCCCACAATGGAATAGTGCTTGATGGGGTAGGAAATTGCCTGTAATTTTTGCAAATCTCAATAAAGCATTAGGATGGCCATCATCCCACTTTGAGCAGCTATCACTAAGAAAAACCTTTTCCTCACTACACATGATATATGTGTACTTAGAAAGCCAGTTGTTCTGTTCTGTGATATGATTTGTGGGTAGCTCCTTGCCTGTTTGAAGAACGTTGATGGTTGACATTTAACTTTATTTACTTTAGACTTGTCCTTGACTCAGAAACTGGTAGCGCTGTTGTTTTATGTAGAGAGCTGCTCCCGTCTCCTCCCCTTCCACCCCCATAATTCTACATAAATAGGACTAAACCCACTGTTTTTAACATGCTAGTCATGCAAATCATCCCCCAAAGTTTTACTAATACCAGTTAAGATCAAATGTATGCTCAGATATGAGCACTTCCAGTATATCCTACTATGTGCCTCTGCCATAGTCCCAAGATAACAGTTTGGACCCACCTACAATGTAGAGAAGTTGAAGCTTCATGGTGGGTAGGGTTAGATGATACACAGTTTATCTGCCTATTTGCAGTCACTTTAAGTGATCCTGGTAACCAACAGCCATTTCCAAGGCACAAGCCACCTCACCCCAATTAGAAATCTGGAAAGTGCATGTTACACTGCACAGACTTTAAAGAGAGCCAAGGGTGGGTGATAAGGCCAGATTTCTGTCTTCACTGCTGTTGGCATAGTCGTCAGCTTTATACTGATCATGCTCTGGGGCTGCAGCGTTGCCCTTCTACAGCTAGCCTGCTCCCTGAGCCACCCTGCCTTGCGTACAGCTAGCTCAGGTGTCACTCTGCAATGTAGGCTTGTCCTGTTCCATCATGCAAATGAGGAGCTTGATAGACAACACCTCATCTTCCTGTGGGTTTGCATTTAAATGGTGTCTGAATGCCACTTGTAAATGATGTTCACATCACGTATAAATCCTGCATTGACTTCTACTTAGGCAAAACCTGTCTTTAGTTTACAAGATAGTTGAGATTTCAGTGGAATACTGACAGGATGACTCCATTCAGATTACAAGCAGGCATTTTTGTACCAGCACTTTTGGTACACCTTGGTATTTAGCATAAAGTAAACTACTTGTGTAGTGTGATCAAAACAAGGACAAGAAGTGGTCAAAATTGGTTTAGGAGAGGCATAAAATTTTTTATTGGTTTGTGTGAAGAAGGCTGGTTGGATATATACATTGATACTCTTGTATGTCAGCCTCTAGGGCAGATGCCTCCTGCTGCCTCCATTCTCCAAAGGAAGCAGCATTTTCCCAAGTGCTGTCTGGTGTTTTACTAATAAACTAATTGACTGAACTTTGTGGTCTGCAGTCCTGAATTTTGCTTTGAGCTTTTGCATTCCTCTCAGAGGGAGACATGGTTTCTGAGTCAGACAGCACAGCTCTTGTCAGTGCTGAAACATGCTCCTGGGTGCCCTGCTAACTCTGAACACACTTTACCTTGCTTTCCCGCGCACAATGCATCTTCACCTGTTCTATGCAGGGTTAAACCCTCCATTAAAAATACAAGTCAAATCAAGAGATTACAGAGACAGATTTTAAAATACCTCAAAAATAGTTCAAGATCTCTAGTGGTAAGAGCTGGAGGCAGCTGTGTAATCCTTGAGGGCTGCTATTTTAAGGATAATTCCAAAAAGAGACACAGTATTGTAGCTGGTTATCAGGAGAGTGATATTTCTGGACTGTTTTGGCTTGACACTGATAAAAGGAAAAGAAAAGAAAAAGATAAATTTAAAAAGCTGTTGCTATCTCCTGCTGTTCAGACTTCCTCGTACTCATGTTTTGTACCAGGTTACTTGAAATCATACTTCAAAAGTATTTTAACTGACTATCTTTAACAAATGTAATTGGAATGCCATATACAATAATTGCTATCAATTTTCATGCCAAATACAGATTATTCTTCAGGAGGGGTGGGGTGGTATATACACATATATGCACACACCTCTCTCCCTCCTCTGTAAGGAAGTGATTAGTCAATTGCTTTAGTGGAATGATTTGCTTGCTGAAAATTGCACAGTTAGTTACATAACCCCTATAGAACTAGATCCTTCAGTCTAGATATTGTACACTGAAGAGACTGGAAATAATTTTATATTTTGCTGCAATTTCTAATTGATTTTTTAGTTACTTTATTGTAAAAATGCAAATACGGTTTTATAATTTGTTCATTCAGATCCCGTTGTGTTATAAACTCACAGCCTTTTTCAGTGGCATGAAAGTAGGGTAGTCTATAAAATAAAGTCACTTAGTGCAGTTTGGTATGCATTGTTCCTGATAATAAACTATGTACTCAGTAAGACACAACACTCCATCACAGGACATGCTTAGTACGTGTACAGCTTTTCCCTTATGAGGTAGTGAGCAAGCAATCCTTTTTCACAAATATCTATGCCAAACTTTAAGTAGTTAAGTAACTGAAGATAATTAGGAGGCATAATAGATATTTTAAGTGTGGGAATAAGCATTGGAACTGGTAAGTAAACTTTGCAATTGTTGATGTATTCAATATATTTACTCAGCTTTTCCCTGTGACAGTTCTAAATAGCACTCCAAGCAGTTCATTAGCTTTGGCACCACAAAGAAGCTGTCACTGCTGTCCAAACTGCAATGCCAATAATAACTAGTCTGGTTGCAAAAAGATCACTGAAGATTTTGTACTTATTTTTACAACTGTTTAGGAACAGGTTTCACTTTGCTGCCGTGGACTTTCTCATTCAATGTACTAAGGTGGACAGACCACAGTAAATGCTGGGATGGGGTACTCTCTGTATGTTACTAATATACAGTCTTCCCTTTAAAAATATGGATTTACGTTCCTCATCATTCTTTCATTCTGTTACCTTGAAGGGTCGCCAATACCTGTGGGCATTGATGTGCAGGTAGAAAGCATTGACAGCATATCAGAAGTTGACATGGTAAGTTGGTTAGTAGAACTGGAATAATTTCAGCCAAAATTCAGGGTCTCAGAAACGTCCACCTGGATGATATAAAATAATACAGTTAAAAAAAGCAAACCCTTAAAGAGCACAACCTTGCCTTGAAACATGCAAGCCATTCTCATTTAAACTAGTAAGTGTTACATAAGAGCACATGTTGAATTTCTCCCTAGGCAAGAGTAACAGATCAGAGTGGATAGTGCTCTGATTTGAAAATGCCAACCATTCAGTAAGCCCCATGGGCTTCCATGTGAGCTCTTAGTGCTCTGCACATTAGATGATGAGGCTTCATGTCCTTTGCTTCCTTTGCTTATGCAGACCTGAATATTCCCATCATTTCTGGTGTGGGTGGAGCTGTAGTCATAACAAATGGAAATAGAAGAATCAGTTCCAGAAATGGTCCTAGGAAGGAGATGCCCTCACTGCAATCAAGGGCCTGTAGCACTGGAATGCAGGCTGTTCATTCCTCAGCCAAAACTGAAACTAATGCCACCCAGACATTAGGGCCAAGTTGCTCCATGCTAGAACAGCAAGGCAGGTTAACTTTACAAAGAGATATCATCTACAATATCTTTTCACAGTGAGTGTAGCTCTAGTCATAGGTGTTGAATTTACAATGTGATCTGTCAGTATGAACCCCTGCATTCCTTTGCAAACCTACCCAAATCATAAAATAATATTACAAGGACATAAAATCATATTACAGGGGAAGACCTAAGTACCTTCCCAGTAGTCTTATCAGAAGTAATTGTTCTACTGAGATAAATGATGTCTGCCTAATAATGCAAAAGTTATATAGGTGAGCACAGAGCAGTCAGGCTGTGCAGAAGCTCAGACTGGGTTTGCGGCATCCTCTCCATCTCTTCCCACGTGTATATTTGCAGTCATGTTATTTCTCTAAATAGGATGATAAAATATTTGTAACAATCTTCCATATTAAAAAAGAATGTAATTCTTATAAATTTAATTGTTTACTCTAATGAAATTCATCATATTGTTTCTTTATGATGCATTTAATTCATAAGCATACTAATCTAAAACCCCTGTGCAATATTTGTACAAAATGTATCAATTAATGGATTTTACAAATGGACCTAATGCTCATGAAGAACTCAAATTAATCCCATTGTAAAGGAACCACAGTCCATTCTGGGAAAATCTTGTGAAGGTTTCCAAAGGAAACCTCTTTCCATTTGCTTTTGGTTGGTTTTAAAGTTTCCTTATCACTTCACTGATGGCCCAATCCAGCAGACCACTGAAATCTGTAAAAGTTTTATCTAAGTATAAATGAAGTATGAATCTCAGACTCAGACACCAGTGACAAGGCAAACAGCCAGTATCTCAGAGGTATCCTTCAATCTATACTTAAACTCATTGAGTGGTGTTTGATTCCTCTCATTGAGGATCCTCTAGATGTTTAGAGAAGAAATTGATCCTTTGCATGAATTGATTACTTTGTACTGTTCTCTATTGTATGTGAATAAAGCATTGTCTTCCTTTATTTTTAATTACACAAAGGACTTCACAATGACTTTATATCTCAGACATTACTGGAAGGATGAGAGACTTTCATTTCGTAGTAACAAAAACAAAAGTATGACTTTTGATGGAAGACTGATAAAAAAGATCTGGGTACCTGATGTATTTTTTGTACACTCCAAAAGATCTTTCATCCATGATACGACTGTGGAAAACATCATGCTCCGAGTATACCCTGATGGCAATGTACTCTTCAGTCTACGGTAAGAAAAATACCCTTTTATAGGAAAATACATGACTGCAATTGTGGACCAATAGTTGGTACAGTGAGAAACTGCTGGAAATACTTGCAGTTAAGATTCTGATACTGGACTGGCATTAGTCCCCTGGCATCAGTTAATGGGAACTGGTGACCAGTGTACCAGTGGAAAAATAAATTTAGGATTGATAACATATAGATAACATATTTTTCTATCATTGACATATTGTTTCCTGTCACAGGATAATGGCAGCTTTTTCATCTCTTGTAAATAGTGCTGAAGTTTAGGAAGTGTTGATTCATTGTCAGTGGTTTTAGCAATATTGCAGTAGTTTTACTGTTGAGTACAGCAAGGCCCAAAATCATTAGCAAAGAACAAATGTGGGTTTTTTTCCCTTGAGCCTTTTAAAACTGTCTGTATCAGCTATTTCCACCCTGGGATGCCTGTAAACACGCCACTGATACTAATTGGGGCTCCAGATAGGCACGGAGAGCAGATTATTGGTGCTGACACCAGTGATGCTAAACAGGCGTGTTGTGTGACTACAAGGAACTGGAAAGTGAAACAGCAGTTCCAGGACTGGAACAGCAAGGTCATTAAATGTGTCTCCCTTCTATCTACATGTTATTGGTTCTCTTCATGAAGCAGATCTTGATGATGTGACAGAAATAGTTTTAATGGAGGAATTTTCCCCCCAGGGTAAAGGCCCTGAGGCCTGCGCATTGCAGAAATCACAGTTCTCCAGTTTGTTACTAATTAGGCCTGTGCACAGAGGTGATATTTCATCTGATCTGGATAGTTTGAAGATTTATGCAAGCACTTGAGATTATGGCTATGTAGTAATTGTTCCAACGAATAATGAATTTATCTACCCTCATGAAAACATGCAGAAACCCTCACAACAGCAGGTGTATACCTCTTTAAAATACAGTCTGTTCAAGAATCACACTGACCAGTAGGAAATAAAGAGGTGAACTATGCATTTTATTGCTATATTAATTTGCATGCTTCATGAGGGGGAGAGAGGTATCAGAGGAACTACACCACTACACTAAAGCTTACAGCAGTGGCTCTCCATGTGAGGGGTGTGACATACATTCAGCTGGGGGAAGGAAGAGTGGTGAAGAGACATAAGATGGGCAAACGCATTCTGTCAGCTTGCTGGAGGGGTAAAGTGTCACCAAGATAAACAGTAAGATATTGTGCACAAATAGTTAGAAACCAAAGGGAGCACGTCATGGGAATGACAGAAATGGAGAGAAAGGAAAAAGAAAGATGGGAGGGAAGGAAAAGGAGGAAGTAGAGCTGAGAGACAGACACAGCGTGAATCAATTTGCTACGTTTTGCTCATTGCATGGAACCCCCTTCATGATGGGAGCCCATGCCCTGTGTCCTGCATCACATTTGCAAGCTGGTGCTCTACTGTTCTTCCTTGCTCTCATCCTTTCTGCTCCCACAGTTATCTTTCCCTAACCCTGCATTACCAGATGGTGTGTACTGGGTGACTCCTCCTTGCTCTGACAAGTGAGCTTGCAGCCAGCCTCGCCTTCCTGTGCCAGTGAATAGCAAAGCCCCAAAGTTCTTCCCAAACCTGTGGATTTCTTCCTGGACGTAAGCAGGAAGGGCAGGTGTCCTGTCCTCTGCCTTTCCTTCTCTGTCAGTTCTTTCCAAACTGAGAAGCAGGGAAAGGGGTGACCTCAAGGCTGGTGAACCAAGGTTTTAAAATGATTAAGGTGAAACAATGAGTTTCTAGCCTGAGTGGTGTTAATACATATGTTCCTAAAGAATCAGATGCTCATTAAAACATCCTTTTTGTATTGCCAGTTTTACATGCAGTGGGTAGGTTATATTCCAAATACTTATGTACAAGAAACCTCCAGATTCCACAGTTCTTCTTCAGTGCCTAGCATGCGGGATTTTATTGAAGCAAAGCGGAACAAAAATCCAGATTTGTTGCTAAAATACTCTTTTTTTTTTTCAATCAACATTTTCTTCTTGTTCCCCTGATCCTTTAGTCAACAGCTAAAAGACGGAAGCAGTATCCATAGTTGGAACTCTTATGCATGATTTCAAAGGGGTACCACTCTTACAATCTCATTCCAAGCCAGTAAAATCTTACACCTGTAAAAATTCAGCTACAGTGTGATTACTGATCACAAGTTTTCAAAGATCACTTACATATCCAGTATATCCCTTATCACTTAAATCCCTGTAGGATTCAGTTAGGGGAAAACTGAAAAATCAAAGTAAAACATCAAATGACATGCAAGCTGTGACAGGAAAGGGAAATTTGGCAATATTTACCATATTTAAATTGCTGCCTCTAGCCTTTTTTTTTGCTTATTGGTTAAAAGTCAAGGCACATTTATCTTCTAAACATGTGAAAAAGCAGGTGGAATGCAAAATAATGTCTTTACCTAGGTTTCCTTAAGCTTTCTAATGTATAAGGCATTTCCATGGTTTTGAGGAGGAGAGTAGGCTTCCAGAAATTGCAGCTTATCTTTTTATGCACTTAAATATTACAACAATTCTAGCTGGGAAAATAGCACTTGGAATAATATTTGCTCTAATCTGTAATATTATCTACTTCAATCTATGAGAAATCCAGTCAAGAAATGTGAACTCTCCTTGTTAATCTTCATAAGTATAACCCTTCAAAGCAAAACGTGTGACAGGCTAATGAAGGATCAGACCAGTAAAGGGTTTAAAAATTGAAGGTAATGTACTTAGGAAGAAAGACTATTTATGTTTTAAAAATATGATTTTCCCACTGGTTTAGTTTTATCTCACTGTCTTGTAGCAATTCTAGAAGCATCTAAAAAACAGCAGGAAAAACTCAATCATTAGGATTCTAAACAGCTGATTGGTTGGGGATCTCATGAAGATGTCTGCACAGCCCTAAGAAAGTATGAAATTTTTCATTTAATTTCTGTTTTTGTGTTCCTTTCTGCAGAATAACAGTTTCTGCTATGTGTTTCATGGATTTCAGTAGGTTTCCTCTGGACACTCAGAACTGTTCTTTAGAACTGGAAAGCTGTAAGTTTAATTCATACCTGTTCTTCACACATGCATTCTTACCAGCACTCTATCTTGTTCATAATACTTTTTTCACTTATTTTTATGTGTGACCTCAACCCTTCAACCTGTACCTGTTAAACTGTAGCCAGTCTGGGATCTTTCCAGAACTCGGTGAGCTTTGGGAAGATAGAAAAACCATGATGCACCCTGCTTTGTTTCGACTGGGTTGATATTCCAAGGCCTAAATCTAAAAATGTTTCCCCTGTCAAAAATCATGGTCTTTTTTCTGAGAAAAAAATGCAAGTTAAAAGTAAAATAAGATGTCAATATTTGACCTCATGGAAAAATGAAAATGAGTGCTTGTGTTACTGTGAAATGTCTGCTTTCTCACCCCTGACTCAGTTGTCTGTAGTAAGCTGTAGAGCTGGACAACAAAAGGTAGTTGTGTTTTGCAGAGCCTTTTGATATCTCAATATTTATTCTTATTTGGATTATGAGTAAAACTGGGATGCTGGTTTGTTGTTTAGTCTTGGAAAAGAGAACAGATCCTCGGCATTCAGGTAGTCTGCTCAGTGTGGCAGCTCCAGAGTTCTGATCCTATGTGCCTTGTGACCCTGAGCGTGCCCATGTACCCCATCTGTCAGGTAAGCTTCTGGCAGGGCACAGGACTGGGCTTCACTTGGAACAAGGTGCAATATGGTCTTTGCAAATTTTTCCATGTCAACTAACTGGCAAATTGATGTTAAAAAAATGTTTCTTTGGGGTTTTCCCAAATTGTTTGAGTGGTCTTGTATCTCTAAGAAAAGAAAACAGAAGCATTATTCCAGCAGAAGAGGTGATTTAGTTTTTACTTTCTCATAGATGCATACAATGAAGATGATCTGATGTTATACTGGAAACATGGAAACAAGTCCCTGAGCACAGATGAGCACATCTCCCTCTCCCAGTTTTTCATCGAAGAATTCAGTGCTTCCAGTGGACTAGCTTTTTACAGCAGTACCGGTATAGTAAGCCTCTGTCATTAAAAGAGAGAAGCACAGGACACAATCACGAAGAAAGAATGTCTTTCACATTTAAATTCATTGCTAATAAATGACTATTACTGCTGAGAGATCTCAGTTAAAATGATGTCTGTCAATCACACTGGTCTGTCGGCCTAGGTCCTCTGTTCTCCTTTACATTACCAATGTAACACTTCTGTGGTATTAGGAGAGGCCATAATAATACTTGTAACTTAACATGTGACAAAAAGAACCTGAAAAAAATGCACAACAATGAAATACATGCTGTTGTGAGCTCTTGCAAAATCGTGGTGCTTCTCTGAAAGCCACTGGAATATTCGGTTTACAGGAATCTTTGGGTCCTGGTTATATAGAAAAGCTTGAAAACACAAACCCTAAAGGGTCAAGTACTAGAAAGCAAACAAGAGAAACCCCAATGTGTTTTATTGGCTAAAATCTCCTCGTTTTTGGAGCTGTAAAATGTCATTAAAAGTCTGCTAACTATAAGATTTCCACATGAGAGCATTTATAACCTATTGAGATCTAATTCATGGCTGGCTTAATGTTCCCTGTTTATACATAAAATTGCAGAAAAAAATCCCTTTATATCACTCCTACATTGTTTAAATACAGATATCTGCCCCAGACGGGTTTTTATTTCTCCCTATAGATCTTGAACTATACTTTCTGGCAAACTGCATAAGGCTTTAGGAGTTTATTATAGTCTTACTTTCATGCAAGGTGGGTTTTATTTTCTTTGTAGTTGTACATGCAATTATAAATTTTGAAATACTTCTCTATGTAAGTAGTCTAACCATACATTTTTAACCAGATGATAAAACAGCATGCTTGCTACCGTACTTTCCAGTCTGAGCCAATTCATTTCAGTGTGAATATTGCCCTTTATATCAAGGCAGATTAGTAAAATAGAAATTATTCCGTATAATACGATGAAATGCATAACACTTTGGAAAAAAGCCTATAAGACACACAGGAAAACTGCAAATAGATTTATTTACTGTGTTTTATTTACAGGATAGCTTCTTTTTGCATTTAAAAAAGAGCCGTTCAAATTTGCGGTGGCTGATATTGAATGCAGAAATTCCAGTCTAAATTATGATGCAGCCTAAGCAGTGAGGAATTCACAGCTTGATCAGGTTCTTCATCCTTATCTCTTCCGCATGTGTGAGCTAAGAACAGAGCTCCAGCTTTCAAGAGCTACTGTCATGTGAGAAGAGGGCGAGTGATGATACCTTACTATCGTAACTGTGCCTTGCTGAGAGTTACGTCAATTTTGTTCTTGTTGCAAGAAGGGGACTGGGATGTTTTCCACCAAACTGCTATCACTGTGTGTTGAAACTGGGTTCCAGGAACTCAGCTGGCTTCTTTCTGCGTTGCTATTCTCATCAAAAAGCACTTATGCAAGCAAATACGGCCTTGTGCACAACAGTGCACCTCATACCACCCCTGTACCCAGGCCTTCGCAGCACCTTCACAGCACCTTTGACTTTGCAAAGTGTAACTGCTTAACACTTACATGCAGATGTTTTGATGATGAGCTTGCTCAGCAGGGTAAAGGTGAAAGGAAAGACTTTTTTTAAGTTGCAGGGACCACTGGGAAGTACCTGAAAAATGCATGTACCATATCTTAATTAGAACACTGCCCTTTGTAGATACACACTTTTCTTTGGCTTTGAGGTTTTGTTTCAGTCAGGAGGTTCCACTTTCTCCCGTTCTTTTATTTTGCTTGTTGGAAGAAAACCCGAAGTTAAGTAACAGTGGGCAACAATCAGCACAACTGTAATGGGAGCCATCTCCCCCTGAAGAGTCTCGGGCAAGAAATGGACAAAAATGCTGCTCACAAAGCAGCTTTATGCACTTTATGTTCTGCGTACCCTTTCCTGTGAATCTCGGTGAACTACACATGCATAGCATTTAGGCTTTTGGAGTTCCCTGGCCTCTAAAGGAGCAACAATTTCAATCCATTTCTGAGACAATCATTTTTAAAACCAAAAACCTTCTCCACAACTGAAAACACATAGAGCATGTTTAGTATTAGATGGGGTTATTGTTGAGATACTCCTCTTTATAAAGTCGCTCTTTGTGATGGCATGACCGCTCCAACACAGGCTCCTTGATGTCTCTAGTTGTACGAGACAGGCAGATGCTGCGCAGCCAGCCACTTCTGTCTGCTTTTCACCTCCCTATAAACTGATGTCCCTCCCATCGCAGGGGGTATAACGCACGTGCTTTGCTGCACAGACAGAGCATGCCCCAAAATCACTAGATGGCACCCTTTCCTCTAAAGTCTGACCGTCGGAAAAGTGCTGCTTGTTGCTGGGTCTTTGTAGCGTGAGAGAAGGCAGGCTACTTTTTGGGGGAGGCAGGATGTTGGCTTCACTGTCCTAGCTGGACTGGACAATTATATTCGGTCTGTATTCTCCCGGCAGTTTCATTTGAAGGCTATTTACTTTTTTTTCAATTTCCTAACTTTAATTATAATATAGTATTTTATTTATGCAGTCGTGATGCTTCACTCCCAAGGCAGCAGCATTTTAACGAGGTATGACGGACAGTTTGTAAAGCACTATATAAAACCAAGGTGGTGGCAATATTTGTTACACAATTACTATTAGTGATGTGGATACATCATTCCTACTGGAAGGAGGGGGCCAGTGAACAGAGCTCACAAATAACACAGCTCTCTCCTCTCCCAACCTGTTCCTCTCTCTTTTTTCAATAGGTTGGTACAATCGACTTTTTATAAACTTTGCGCTTCGGAGACATATTTTCTTTTTTGTGCTACAATCCTATTTCCCAGCCATGCTGATGGTGATGCTGTCTTGGGTTTCATTTTGGATTGACAGAAGAGCCGTTCCTGCCAGAGTATCACTAGGTAAACCTTTAATGTATATTTTTGGGGGAAGTATTGAATGGATAGGGGAGAGGTTTTGAAGTTACCTTAGCTTCCTATTTACACAGGACATGAGCAAGTATATCAGGTAATTGCCTGAACAACACTACTTTTGCCACTGTTACCGTTACCACAAACTTTAGTCAACCTTTACATTTGGAAATGGGATATTTGTTCAGATTGGCTTTGCTGTATTAGGAAACAGCTCACATACGACAAAAAAAAAAAAGGGTGATTCTGCAGATTTCCCTATGTAGAATTTTACTTCATTCCTTTTTTTTCCCCTCAAAACTGGGTTGGTTTTTTCCTCCCCTATTCCCAGGGGAGGAAAAGTAACAGGTAGTAACAAGCAGTCAGATCCCTCCCTAAATCCATGGTTCATGAGAGACACTTAACAGGCATAGCACAATCTGCCTAAAGGCTCTGCAGCTCTGCTTTCTCTCTAGAAACATTTGGTATCTTCCTACCAACACGGAACCAGTTTCCTGACTTGTCCTTTGTTAGGCACCTTGAAAATGTTTGCTTTGGTGCCTTAACTGTGCAAGGCACGCAGGCTTCTGTGGAAGCCAAAGAGTAAGTTGGGCAACTTTCTGCTTTCACAGTTTTAGTTCTGAACACTACAGCTCAGGAGAAAAAGACTATTTACAGTATTGTTTTTCTCAGTGATGAATCAGTTGATACCACTTCAAGACTGCCTTTGTTGGGAATTTAGTGCTGATGGCCTTGGAATAAGTACATTTTTTTCAAAGATTGGCACCTCTGTGAAGATCTGATGGAAATTCGTTAAGATATCTAACATAACCATGATGCATCTGAGTCCTGCAACTGTTGGTTTAAGAATTAGTAAAGAAGCTCGTGTTCTTTCTTCTCACTGATGCTAGTTCCAGAAACCAGCTGTATGTTGTCATATTTCTTAGACAAGTGAAAATTTGAGGAACTTTGTTTAAGAAACAAACATGCATGTACTGAGGGAGCCCTCAATTTTTATCTGTAGCTATATCAATCTAGAAAAAATAGGGACAGTAGCTGCCTCAGATCCCTTTCTATTGGCACAGTCTAAAGCTATTAACACCTGAGATATAAATCTATTTTTTAGTCTAAATACAAATTATAGTACCTCCTACCTACTTTTATTAATGCATGTCCCAATTCGTTTTACTTAGAAGAAATCTGACTTCACCTTTAAAAATAAAGTTTTAATTCTCAGTAGGTCATTTGTCATGTTGTCGAGATGGTTTTGCTGATCATGTTCTTTAATTTATATATGGATTTCTGCAGACGGTTATGCATCAGGAGTTCTATGAATAACGTGCATTTCATTAGCATAAGCATACATAATTTATAGGCAATGTTAACAACAAAGTTTAAAAAGCTCAGCTCCCTATCCTACAGTATACGCATTTTCAATACATTTATTTCTTCTTATAGGGTATATTTCAAACTCCATCCTTCAACCTAAGGCACTTGCAGAGAAGGAGAGGGAAAACCCTTGTATGTTCCAATGGACTTGAACTAGCATAAAACTGGAGAAAGGCTATACTGAGACTCAGCTGAAAGGCTGTGCTATCAGCCAGTGCTGTCTCACAGATGTTACTGAGATGTCTTCACTTCCAGTGTTACATTCATTTCATTAAAGCAGGGCCTGGGATGGGTGTTGGTGTTTTTTTTTTTTTCTGAGATAAAGCAAAACAAAATGAGATGAATAGCTGCACATAAGAGGAGAGATTGAAAAGATGAGGGTGAAATTCACAGAATCACAGAATCAATCAGGTTGGAAGAGACCTCTGAGATCATTGAGTCCAACCATTGCCCTGACACCACCCTGTCAACTAGACCATGGCACTAAGTGCCATGTCCAGTCTTTTCTTAAACACCTCCAGAGATGGTGACTCCACCACCTCCCTGGGCAGCCCATTCCAATGTCCAATGACCCTTTCTGAGAAGAAATTCTTCCTAATGTCCAACCTGAACCTTCCCTGGCGCAGCTTGAGGCTATGTCCTCTTGTCCTATCACTAGTTGTCTGGGAGAAGAGGCCGACTCCCGCTTCACTACAACCTCCCTTCAGGTAGTTGTAGACTGCAATAAGGTCACCTCTGAGCCTTCTCTTCTCCAGGCTAAACAACCCCAGCTCCCTCAGCCGTTCCTCATAGGTCAGACCCTCCAGACACTTCACCAGCTTGGTCGCCGCTCCTCTGGACTCGCTCCAACACCTCAACATTTTTCTTGAAGTGCAGGGCCCAAAACTGGACACAGTATTCAAGGTGTGGCCTCACCAGTGCCGAGTACACATTCCAGACACACTGAAGTAAACAATGTTTACTTAGTTTCAATGGATATAGCACTTTTACGCTAGAGTGTTTTTAGATAGCCATGAACTTATGACAGAGACATACAAGCTGATATATGTTCTCAAGTACAATTTGAGAAGAGGTTGGGAGGGAACCTGGTGATTCCTTAGTGATTCTTCAGGACTAGAAAGTGTGTAGCGGAGCCTTGGGTCCGGGAAGTGAGGGAAGACCATGAACCTGCTTCCACTTCTCTATAGCAGTGCGTAAAGCTGTCACAGAATAGTGTTCCTTATGCTGCTGAATCCCCAGTGTTGTCCCCCTGCTGTTTGAACCTGGTGTGCCACAGCTCTAACTACACGCACTGAGCAGAGAGATTATTTACTGGTTTCAGTATTGTATGTGATAGGTCCTTCATGGTTCACTCCACTTTTCAGAGCCTCTGCAATGAAGTTAAAGGCAATGTCAATCATATGCCCTCACAAAGCAGCTTCGCTGTCCAAGCAACAGCGAAGACTAAACAGAACCAGCTGGCCAGTATTATGATCACCTCCCCTTTTTCTTTGGCAGGTATAACTACAGTGCTGACAATGTCAACCATCATGACAGGAGTAAGTGCCTCAATGCCTCAAGTGTCTTACATAAAGGCTGTGGATGTGTATTTATGGATCAGCTTCCTTTTTGTCTTCCTGTCTGTCATCGAATATGCAGCAGTGAACTATCTCACCACAATTGAAGAGAGAAAGCAACTCAAAAAAAAGGGCAAGGTAAAATCCTCTGTGTTTTGTTGCCTTCAGAAAGCATCACAGAAGCCACAGAGTAATCCTGATATACCACTGTGATAACAGTACAGTAACCATCCCTTGACTCCACTCTGTATCTCACTTCTCTTTACTTGGCTGAAGGGAGGAAATGTATCCTCCTTTCTGAGATCTTGAGACGGTCTGTGTTTTCTCTCTCTTCCTTTTCTTGTGGCAGAGGTTAGGGAGTACATCTCCTGATATTTTTTTTTTTTTTTGCTTCCCCCCCTCTTCCCCCTGAGGAAGGTAACCTTCATTCTGTTCTCAAATATCTACTGATCAAGGAAATTTTCCTCTCTCTGAAATATACCCCAGAATGCACTCATGTAATATTCCCTCCTGTTTCCTGTGAAGCAGAGTCTATTTCTCCTTCTCCTGCTTTGGCATTTTCAATTGGGAAGATGGGTTTAATGATACCTTTTTGTCCCAAGACCAGATGAATGACAAGGTCATTTTTAGAAAAGTGTGCCTGCAGCAAAAACGTTCACAAGTTAAACATTTGCTTTCTATGAAGCACTCACTTAAATACTTTGCTTCAAGAATATCCCCCCATGTAAACTCATTTGTTGGAATATCACAAGGGGAAAAACACAAAAAGGGTGCATATGTTACTCATGTGATTTGATAATCCTATAAAAAAACTACTCATGGAAATGTTTGAAGCAATTTCCCACAACTCCAGCAACACAGACCTCCAGGAGAGGCAGAGTTTGATTTTTCTGTTTCAGAAGCTGGGGGACATATTGCCAGCCATAAGCTGGCAATAATCAGTCAGACGTGTTTTATCGCATGTATTGCCTTCCTCGCTCATGTCCTGTGCAAGGGGTCAGGCCCCACAGATAGCAATACTGTGTTCTCCCTATGCTCTCTACAGGGGGAACAACACTGAAGAGAAAGAAAGCTTTATTATCTGTTTTATTTCTTTATAATTTACTAAAATGGCTCCTGATAGATGCAGAATAACTATTCTTTGTTGCCAGGTTTCAGGAACATACAGTATTGATGCTGTGCAAGCAATGGCTTTCGATGGCTGCTTTCACGACACGGATGTGGACATGGACCTGACTGCTTTCCCAGACCGCTGTGAAGAGAATGAGACTCGGGCACGTGCAGCCAGTGTCGCCAATGTGGACACAACTAACGTAAAGAGGAAGAGATCTCTGAAGGGAAATATGGGCAGGATTATTTTACAGAACAATCATGTTATTGACACATATTCCAGGATCATATTTCCCAGTGTGTATATTGTGTTCAACTTTTTTTACTGGGGTTTGTACATATGAACAAAAATCATTATAAGCTCGACATTATTTTGCGTACGAGTAGCACCGTGCTTTAAAAATAATGCAGCAGCAGCAGAGGAAAGGGTTAAAAGTTTCCAAAACTGACTTCTGCGTCATACCAAGGCTGTTTTGGTTAGCAGCAAAACTGTTAATGAAAAACTCTCACAAGTCTGGTTTATTTTTCAATTGGACTGTGCAATGCTTCATCGGGGCAATCTGATGCACTTGCTACTACTGCAGTAGCATAGCAGCAGTGTGATCACTAAGGCAGCCCTTTGTCACACACCTAAACAGGCAGCAGCTCCCACCTGAAGTATTCTCCAGTCTCTGTCTACACTCTAACCATTCCTCTTTAATCAGCCTTTCTGTTTGTTCTCCACTTGTGGTCCATTTTCGTAGGCAATCAGCACCAATCGTCTTCAAATAGCTCCTATCCCTATATCACTTGCTGCGTTTTGATTTTGCCAGGCAACCTGTATGCACCTCAGCAGCATTTGTCCTTGGATGGTAACTAGGGGGAACGTGATTATGACTTAGCAGCGGAGTAAGGACCAGCAGAAATCAGGAAGCAAAGCTGATGGGGCTTTGTACATCGTGCATCATCAACACCTCAAGAAAAACCCCTCACCCTGTCAGCTGTCCCTGACTTCCCACAGGATCATTGGGAAGGGCCTCTATTTTGGATAAATCTTGATCACTAGTCCCCGAGGCAGCACAGGAACAATGCCCAGACACGATGCACTTAGTGTCTTATAGCCACCTCCTAGGTGGTTGACTAGCGTCACCTGCACAAGCTGTGCCCCTCATGTGACACCCACACACCTGTGCCTCATGTAGACCTGCTGTAATCACCTGCTTTCTGCATAACTGTTCATTTCAGAGACGTAGGCTTTGAGGCAGAGATTTTAGAAAACTTTGTCACGAAAACAAAGCAACCATGTCTCCAGCAGAATCTGGTTGTTCTGCTTTATGTGGCACACATGAGCTTGGGGTTTTGCCCCCCTCTCTCTCCTTTTGGCTTTTGAGATTGAATGTTACAGTGAGAAGAAGCTACCTACATATGCCTGTTTGCAGCACTGATCCCCAGCACAGTTCAAGATACCACACCTAGACACACAGGACATAAAAGGAAGCAGCTGTGCCAAAACAGAGACATGTACAGGAATCCTGTCAGTCCCAGACGAATCCTACATGGAAATATCCTTAGGTCCAGGCTAAGGACCTTGAAATAAGGATGTGCAGGGACACACACAAAAGGTGTTCACAGCTCCAGAAAAGAATCAAGATTATTTTTGCAACTTTCCCAAATAAGGAGCATTTTCCACTTAAATTCCTTGGGTTTGTCTGTCATTTAAGGAAGTGAGTTTATATTTACAAAGTCAGTTAAAAATGATAATTTGTGGTGGCAAAAAAACGTCACAAGGTAAATGCTTGGTCACTGCTTGGTCAAGGCTAGGAAATGGGAACAAATTTGGAAGCCTGAATCGCTCTCTGGCTTATTTGGTTTTCCTGCTCCAATATTGTTTGCTCATTAGCATGGTGATGTCTCTTTCAAAACGCTGCATTTCTTAAGCTCCCAATTACGGAGAAGCTGGTGACACACTGCATGCCGGGTGATTGAAACCTGATGGAGTGAGTGGGTACTTTGGCAGCCAGTTCGCTCACAAACAAATGATCAGAGCTAAGATGGCTTTGATACTCTTCCAGGAAATCCTGTCATGGAAAGCAGAACCGTACCAGGAATGACAATGCTGGGAACGTAAAGCCAAAGGACACGCAGGCTTTGGCAACAGCAACAGCACACTAGACCTCAAGCTGAGCAAATGTGTAATATAGATATATAAAAAAAATACCATGACATCCTCGTTACTGCAGTGCCATTATAGAGGCATCCTCCACAGATGTTCCAGATTGCCTGAGAATATCTCATCTAATTGCTCCAAATGTGTGTCCCCTAAACTTTTCACATAAACTAATCTAACACCATTGTTTTCACATAAATTATTTATCTGCCTTACGGGAAGAGGTATTTGTTCTGCAGTCAACAGTGAATCCTCAGCCTCCAACAGAAAAAAATACCCATGTGCTTCTTGACCCAAAACAATTCCCTCTGCTAAATTTCTTACAGGATCTGCAGCAGCAAAAGCCCCACAGCACAGTGTGCCCAAGCCCCATGCAGGCTGTCCAGCAAGCAGGCCCACACATGGAAGTGTGGAGGAAAAGAGATTCCTCCCTTCTGGGCACATCTATACAGGTGCCTGAAAGCTGCCCAGCTTGCTTCGATGGAGGAAACTGTTAGTTGCTTTGCAAATGTGAATGTAACCATTGACAAAGTGTTCTCCGCATGGAGAGCACTACAGAGCAGGTTTTATTGTGGTAATGAAGAAGATTGCATGTTCTGATGATGAAACTTAACTGCATACTTTTATAGTGAAGCTTATAAATTCAAACTTCTTAATGCAGTGACGAGGATGATATCAGGTTCAGTTATACTTCACAAAGCCATTGCTTGTACAAATAGTAAAAAATAACAAACAGTATTTAAATACATTTTTCTTGTTTAGAGGGCTTTAGAAGGCTGGCTAAAACTCACATGACTCTCTTCTGAAGCTTGCGTTACCTTCCAGAAAGGGATGGTAATAAATACGTCTAGTGCATTTGTCTAGACAGACCAGCATGGAAGTCTTTAAAAAAGTATTCACAAGTATTTCCTATTCCTGTTATTTGTGGCTGGTTTTGTAGCCAGTCAAATGTACGGGTTTTACTTCCCACAGCATTTACTAAAAGTTAAAACACCACAACCATTATGTAAATACATATTTGTTTGAGTATTCGTCCTAGTGGTATCCAAGCAGTTATGCTGAGAGTACTCTGTGGATTTTTGGAACAAAAATAACAGCTTGTAATGGCTTCTGTGACCAGCTGAGGTGCAGGATGTGGCCTCCCTATTTTTAGCATCTGCTGCTCCACCCATCTCTATTAAGAAAACATCCTGTAAGTGTTAATGTAGGTGATGAAAACTTTTAAGTCTGGAGAACTACTTAATTCTTCAAAGCTTTGTACTTCTCATGAAAGAAGTAAGCAGAATTTCATGCCAGTGACCTGTTTTTTGGAGAGCTACAAAAATGTACACCTTTGAATATCCCAACTATTGGTGAGTGTTTACACTAAAATATTCACAATTTAATAAATTTTGCAAAGTGTCCTGAATGTTGAGCGATGTTGTGATGAACCGAGTCAGAATTAGAACGCAGAGAATGTCTTCTTTTTCTTCAAAAGTCACAGCCCAATGAAAGAAAAATGCTTTAAGGAGAAACTTAAATCTTACTAATTCATACACATTTGTACGATTAGGACAACCTTCGGATTCACCCCGGCAAAATCTCTCTTCTGGTAACCCATCCACATGCTGATTAATCTGTATTTCATGATCAAGTGGCCACGATGTCTTGGTCAGCTGGTGACCAAAGTGGTCCAGGTGGTAGAGGAACAAGGACTGAACAGGATGAGCAGTGTTTGCCTTTTTCTGTCCTCCATCCCCTTCTTCCCTGTGTTGTATTTTGCCAGTTTCTCTATTCAGCACGTAGGAGGAGTTTGCTGGATGCATTCGTGAACGCAGAACCCACTGGAATCACGTTGGTTCCAAAAGATACGGCTAGTGCCATGGAAGCAGGAGTTATTACTGTGTGAATAGCAACCACACTGCGAGGAGGAACAGGACTGCAAAACCATTTTCCTAAAGGGAGGGATTTGAACTGGTATTGTAGATGTGAAAGGCTCTATTATTTCCCTCCACAAGTTGTTGATAGAACACAGTCCCCTCTCTTACCTGTCATTGAAAGGTCCTTCAATGACAATAACTAACAATAACTAACTCATGCCCAACATAACTTTCCACTTCTATTAGCCACGCACTGTAAGTCTGCTGAGGTTTCCAAAATTCACCTTTTGCTGGCGGCTCTGCTTTCCACGCTTCAATCTATCAGTACACAAGAACAAAACTTTAGCAAAACCTACCTAACAATTCTTCTGATGTCTTTCAGCCAGTGTAAATTAAACCATTAATAGGCAGCTTTAATAAAGGTAACTAAAAATATTGCTAGAAGTTTTCATGTGCTCGGTGAGGATTCTAAAGATTTCTTCGAGGGAGCCTCAAAGGGGCTCTGAAACAAGATTCTGGTCCAGGAAAAAAATAACGCAGCTAAAGCCAGGCACTTTTGTGTGTATGAAGTAGAAGTTTACACAAATAACCACAGTTTTATGTTGTATCTCCTAATTTAATCAATGTAATAACTTTAGTGGAGATACTGTTGTGTAATTTCCTATTGGTTTCAAAAAAAGGAGTATTTTTTTCTCTCTCACACATACATGCTAAGTAACTTGGGTGGACGAGGAAGAAATATTTCTTGCACAGATCATGTTTTCAAGTGGTGGTTGCTTTAAAGCTTTCTGGTTTGGGAGTAAAAGGTTGACATTACAGGCTCTCCATTATGTGAGGCTAAATGGCGTGAAACGCCGGCGCTCCCAGCAGCGCCCGAAACGTCCTCCCCTGCAGCACCCAGCGCGCCGGCAGCACCTCCCGGTCCCTCCCCACACCTCCCGCGGGCCGCCCGCCTGACCCGCCCCGGCCCGCCCCGGCCCCCCGGGGGCGCCCGCGCTGCGCCCCGCCCGGCCCCGCCGCCATTTCCTGCCGGCCGCCGATCGCCTCCCCCGGCCCCGCCCCGCCCGGGTGAGTGCGCTTGCGGGGAGCCGAGCCCCGGGGTCTGTGGGGGCAGAGGAGCTATTGCGGGGCGAGAGGGGGTTGGTGGCGGCGGAGGGAGCGGGCCGGCAGCCGCCCCGCCGGGCTCGGCGCCCCTCTGGGACGCAGGGAAAGGCGTCCGTGGGTGCGGGGCGCGCTGAGGCTGCGCCGGGCCCGGCGGCCTCGTGGCTGCCCCTCCGCGGCTCCGAAGGGGCCGGAGCAGCTGAGGCACCGGCCCCCGGGCTCGCTAAGTCCGGGCCCCGGTAGCCGCGGCGTCACTCGCTGGGCAGCCCGGCCGCGCCTGTGAGGGCGGCGGGGGCAGGGAGCGCGGGCCGCTCCCTGCTGCGGGCACAGGAGCACCATGTTCGGCGGTTTTACTTTCTGGAAAAAGCTTATTAGTAGCCCGGTGTGGGGGAGCGGTGGGGGCTGCGTGGCCCCAGAATCGCGGTGCCGATCTTTCTTGCGCCCCGCTTCGGAGGGAGCCGAGTGCCCCAGCAGCTGCTGGGCCAGGTTAGAGGCCTGAACTCGTAAGCAGGGACATGTGGTGTGCGACCTGAAAAATACTGATGTGAAATAGCTGCTTGTGTCTGAAGCAGGAACAGACCCGTTCTGTTGCTGCGGTTTTTTCTCTAGCCCTGCAGAGAAGGACCTGGAGGTACTGGTGAAGGAAAACCTGGACATGAGCCGGCAATGTGCGCTTGTAGCCCAGGCGGCCAACCATGTCCTGGGCTGTGTCAAAAGCAGCGTGGCCAGCAGGTCGAGGGAGGTGATTCTGCCCCTCTGCTCTGGTGAGACCCCACCTGCAGTGCTGTGTCCAGCTCTGGGGCCCCCAGCACAAGAAGGACATGGACCTGTTGGAGCAGGTCCAGAGGAGGGCCACAAAAATGATCAGAGGGCTGGAGCACCTTTCCTGTGAGGAAAGGCTGAGAGTCGGGGTTGTTCAGCCTGGAGAAGAGAAGGCTCCAGGGAGACCTTATTTTTACCTTTCAATACTTAAATGAGGCTTATAAGAAAGACAGGGAGAGACTGTTTACCAGGGCCTGTAGTGATAGGACAAGAGGCAGTGGTTTTAAACTGAAAGAGGGTGTGTTTAGGTTAGATACTAGGAAGAAATTTTTTCTGCTGAGGGTGGTAAGACACTGGAAGATGTTGCCCTGGATAGGCAACAGTTGTGGATGTCCCATCAATGGAAGTGTTCAAGGTCAGGTTGGCTGGGTCTTTGAGCAACCTGATCTGGTGGAGGATGCCCCTGCCTGTGGCAGGGGGTTTGGACTAGATGATCTTTACATGTCCCTTCCAACCCAAACCATTCTGCAGTTCTACGGTTGTATTAATTAACAAAACACTACAGAACAGCACATTGTGTAAATGAGGCTGCGTTCTGTGAATAGTACATACCTGAATTTAACTTTGTTAAGTACAGTGTGAGTGAGCTGAGAGGTCGAGATGAAGGATTTAGGTCTGGGATTCAAAACTGGCAATTCAGGCTTGGTTGCATGTGTGTTGCTGGCATTTGGGGATGTCAGTTGTAGACCTCAGTGCCTGCAGTAGCAATTGGGGACTAATTTTCAGTCTTTTTTTTTAAGCATTCCCTTGCCTTGTGGAGAACTTGTAGCTTGCTGCAGCCCGGAATGTCTATCCTGTCAGGAAGGTGGTGATATGGACTCCCCTCCTGCACGACTAAGGTGACTGTAGGTTACTGTTGATGTACAGGCTGTGACAGGAACTACTGATGAAACACTTGGCCCAGGAGTTAATGGAGCAGTGAGGGTGTCCTGCGTACTGCTGCACAGGAGAACTTAGTAGTGCGTGCAAATACTAGACCTGGAGTTGAAGTTTCATTATAAGGGATCAGTGTAAGTAAAAGCATCTTAATAAATGGGAGCATTTACTTCTGGGAGTAAAGCTGTCATTTTTACTTACGAATGAAAGCATCAGCATGCTCTAACTCCTCATGTGTTGGCTTCACAAACTTGTTCAGACATGCCCAGAGTCAGTTTGAGTTGGCCAGCAGAGACCTAGCAGGCGAGCCGCAGCGCTAGAGGGCTTGGTGCTGGCTATTGTCAGGATACTTAACTCAGCTTCTCAGGGAGGATTTGACTGCTGCCTGGTGTGCCAGACTACGCGGGGGGGGTAAAATGCTGGTGCAAACTTAAAGTTAAGGCAAGTGTGTCTGCACATACTATGGTGGTACACCTACCGTTACTTGATTTTTGCCTTGGCAGCTGAACCCTTTGTGAGTTAACTTTTTTATTTTTACATAACGATACATGAGCATATTATCTATCTGGAAAAACAACGTAAATGACTTCCAACTTTAAAATTAAATGTCTGCACTTGGATGAAATAATTGTTTTTATTCTACATAAACCACAAAGTTTGACGGCTTTGCAGGAGTGAAAGCAGAATCTCACAATTTTAGTTTTTGGTGTAATTACATAACATCAACAGAAAGGCCTAACAATTTTCTCTCTCTTCTGTAAACTTAGTTTTGCTAAACCTGGCCGTTCAAGATGCAGTGTGGAGACCCAGACAGAGGCTGAGATGTGGGCCACTGCCAGTGCATGGTGAGCATCACTGGATGCCTGGCACTGCCACATCATTGAGCAAAAAATTGTTCCAGGGACCTGAGACCTCAAGCAGGGTGGATTGGTGCATTGGTAAGGATCAGTAGTGTGGCCGTTGGGTTTAATTGTGTGTTTTTTAGTAGAAACTCAGCTGTGGGATTTGAGCTTCTGTGAGCAGTGGCTCCCAGTAGAGCCCTTTGGAGTTTGCTGAGGTTTGAGAGAGGATTGGAGGCCTGCTGTGGGCTTTCCTTTTTCTGCCGCTTGGAGCAAATAGCGAGCGTCTGAAAGCAGAGCTGTTCCCAGCATGCTCTGATATCCCACTGGAGAAGGCAAGAGGAGCTGCTCTGGGCCCGTGAGCTTTTGAGATTGTGTTACTGGTTGACTGGGTTCTCTCTCCTCTTGAACAGGAACATGCCCAAGAGAGGAGGGAAGCATGCTGAAATGGGAAGAGAGATGCGGGCAGAGTGCAAACGAGCAAAGGTGGAAGCAGCTTGTTCTCCGTCAGTCATGAGTTTTGAGAGCCCAGACAGCCTCTTCGGAACCTTGATCTCTCCCATCAAACAAGAGGTGTTTTTCAGGGAGTATTGGGAACAAAAGCCACTGCTTGTTCAGAGAAATGATCCCCTGCTGGCTGCTTACTACCAGTCCCTGTTCCAGCTGTCAGATTTGAAGGAACTGTGCAGCCAGGGTCTATACTACGGGCGAGATATAAATATCTGCAGGTGTGTGAATGGAAAAAAGAAAGTTTTAAATAAAGAAGGCAAAGTGAATTACATGCAGCTGAAGAAGGATTTTGACCAGAAAAAGGCAACAATACAGTTTCATCAGCCTCAGAGATTTAAGGTTGGATCGTTTCATTGAATATAATTAATGCATGTTTTATAATGTGGTATACTTTACTTGAGTCATACTGGACACAGCTCATCTCTGTCCCCAGTAAATCCAGGGGAAGTAGCTGACACTGATGACCTGCTGAAATCTATGCATGAACTGTATTAATTAAAACATGGTTTGTACTTTTGCACTGCCTGTCATGTTTGAGTGCTGTGCAGTAAGAACAAAGTCTGATTCATGCTATAATACTACGCATTGCTTTTAAAAAAATTGCTTTGTCACATAGAAGTTTAGAACATCTAAATGCACAAAGTTGATGATTATGCATCTGTGTCTGCTTAAATCATCCCTTCTGCCCCGCTGTTTCCTTGTGCAAATAGGGGCTTTCCTTGTACTGCTTTCCTTTAACGGAGGGCAAGGTGTGAAACCCTGTAAAGTATTTCCAGGACACTCCACCAGTCTTGTCAATGGGTTGGCTTTGAATTGCACCACAGAAGTGGGGCACCACATTTCAGCGGTGTCCTCCCTCTTTTGTTCGTTTTGATGCTTTTGCAATCGTCATGTATTGAGAAGGAGGCAGTGGTGTCTGCGCAGTTGTGTAAAGGACTCAGGTGCTTAAAGGCACTTGGATTTACCGAGTCCTTTTTTGTCCTGTGGTGTCAACACAATTTAATTGTGAAGTGGTCCGTAAGGGCCCACATACACAGCTGAGTCCCAAATACAGTGTCGCTGGCTGATCTCAGTTTGAGTGTAGCTGTAATGGCCAATGGCAGGGGCATCTGAAGGTGAAGCTGAAATGTTGCATGGCTTATGCTGAAATCTGGAGGTCTAGAGCTGGCCCTACATAAATTCTGGTTGAAGTTGCACTTGTGCAGCTCTGGTAGTTGGCATCTTCTGATACAAGAGTCATCCCTTTGGTGCATCATCTGTTACATGTTAGATGTGGATGAATAAAGTTTGTTCTTGAATATGCCCAAACAATTGGAGTCACTGGAAAAAGGTCTCTAACCTTTGTATGGTCTCCTTGGTGCCAGCCTGTATAACGCAAGACCTGTGTGTGTTTATTGTCTTAAGATGTTTTGCTGTCCGTGAGATGATGGGTGGTTTATTTTCCTCTGTCTAGCCGTGTTTGCCTGTTTTTGCAACCTAAAAATGGCACAGGGAAGTGCAAACATCAATGCTCTGTTGGGGCACCAGACTTCTTGGCTTACCGATTACCTTCATGGCAGATCACCTTTGTGCCTGCAGTGCTTGCTCCTACAGAGCATCTGCCTTCCCAGCCTCTGTCTCCCTGTGGGCACTTGATCATTCACTAGAAAAACCTCCCAAGCGATGGGGAGGCTGTGGGCTGGGTGGCAGCCTGGCTTGGCTGAGGTCTTCAATAGTAACAGCATAATTTCTTTTTAAAGGAGGAGCTGTGGAAGATTCAGGAGAAGCTGGAGTGCTACTTCGGGTCTCTGGTTGGGTCAAATGTTTACATTACTCCCCGAGGGTCGCAGGGCCTTCCCCCTCACTACGATGATGTTGAGGTAGGACAGCACAACCTTGTCTGTGAAGCTGTGCATGGGCTTTTGCTGGTGACAGTGGATACCTGCATGTGCACTTCTTTCCCCCTCTCTCTCATAAAATAACTTCTTATAGAAATTTTTTTTTCCCACTGAAAACTTATGGTAATTGGTTGCAAGTGTTTCTTTATAGTTGTCTTTCCTGTATAATTTTACTGAAAAGGTTCTAACAGTAATATCTAATGGTAACAGCCTGTGAACTGTGCTTTCCAGACCTGGTATTTTCATTAGATGAAAAAAGAATTTGTTTTTCCAGCTGCAGAAGCTTTCTAGCACCTCTTTTTCATTTTTCACTTCATTCAGACCCCTAAGAACCTAGAAGTCCTTTTTCCTTTACTCTAAGTACTTGCCCTTTCTTCAGCTGGACAGTGGAAGCAGTCTGGTTGTGGTGGTTCCCCTTTGCTGGTCCTACTGTTCTTAAGAAGTTACTGGTATGATGAAGTCCTGTGGTCCAAATGCATTTTAAATGAAACATTCAGATAGACACTGCATTAAAAAAAGTTAGGCTATCCTACTTAAAACAAAAAACCCCCTTACATCTATTTTTTGCTTTTTATTTTTTTCATTTCCATTAAATACATCTGGAGTTTCATTTTCCTTATGCTTGTTGTTCAGCAGCCCCACAGCCTGCAGGTTCTGGCATATGTCATGAAGTCCCAGCTCACAGCATCCCCTAGATGTTTCTGATGCTCTCTTTGTTAGTGAATGGTGGTAAGACCTCTCTCACCTGATATTTTGAGTATCTGTGTGGCAGACACTACTTCCGAGTTAGTCGTCTAGCACCTATTTACGTGACTGGAGCGAAACAGGGATTTCCAAGTGCCTGCCTTAGGATAAAACAGATCACATTTCACAACTCTTCTCTCTGTTGTCTCTAAGTAGAGCCTAAAGAAATAGTTGGAATGTATATTTCTGCATCGTAGACATTTAAAAATTAATGTGAGAGGAACCCTGTTTGCCATGCTGTGGAGTAGCTGAGAGCAGGGAAGGTGAAATCTGTTTCTTGTCAGAAAAGCAGCCTGTGTCGCTTCTGTTTGCTTTCGATCCCTGATTCCTGCATGGTTCCACAGACTTTCCAAGTAAGAAGATGACTTAAAATTTCTGATCAGTTGGATGTGTCAGGGCCAGCAAGGCTTCTTTATGCATTTGGATTTATGTTCTTTTGTAGGTGTTTATCCTTCAGCTAGAAGGTGAGAAACATTGGCGACTCTATAAACCAACGGTGCATTTAGCTCGGGAATATAATGTTGAATCAGAAGATAGGATTGGGAATCCCACACATGAATTCATATTAAAGGTATTATAATTGAATTGCTTTCCCTAGTCTTGGCTATGGTTGCCAGAAAAGTTGTCATGTTTAAAATGGTCCATTTCTTGAAGACAGTATTCTGAATCCTGTGTCCAGTTCTGGGCCCCGCACTTCAAGAAAGATGTTGAGGTGTTGGAGCGAGTCCAGAGGAGGGCGACCAAGCTGGTGAAGGGTCTGGAGGGTCTGACCTACGAGGAACGGCTGAGGGAGCTGGGGGTGTTTAGCCTGGAGAAGAGGAGGCTCCGAGGTGACCTTATTGCAGTCTACAACTACCTGAAGGGAGGTTGTAGTGAAGTGGGAGTTGGCCTCTTCTCCTGGGCAACTAGTGATAGGACAAGAGGACACAGCCTCAAGCTTCACCAGGGGAGGTTCAGGTTGGACATTAGGAAGCATTTCTTTTCAGACAGGGTCATTAGACATTGGAAGGGGCTGCCCAGGGAGGTGGTGGAGTCACCATCTCTGGAGGTGTTTAAGAAAAGCCTGGACATGGCACTTAGTGCCATGGTCTAGTTGACAGGGTGGTGTCAGGGCAATGGTTGGACTCGATGATCCCAGAGGTCTCTTCCAACCTGGTTGATTCTGTGATTCTGAATGATCGTGGTTGTGAAATTGAGGGAAGAGTTGGCGCACAAAATACTGTGAGCAAAAGAAATTTGGGTGATAGTTGTCTAACCTATCCTTTTTCGAAGTATCCTTTGCTTTAGTATTTAAATAATGGACCAAGAAACCAGTTATTTCTGGAAATTCTCCAAGCTGGGCACCCTGACTCCTGGATCATGTTTGTGGAGTTGTGTGCAGAAAACCCATTGGGTTTATATATGGTTATAAAACATTTTTATGCGTTTCCATGCTGTCTGTAATCAATCTGGCTAATCCTTCCATGCACTAAGGTTGTCACTGCTCTGGTGAATTAAATTTAAATATTTATCCTTGGCTGATAAACAAAAGCATGAGCTAAGCCCCATATTAACATGTTGGATTAATTGTTTTTTCTTTTTCCAAACCTGAAAATCAAGTGTTTGGCTGTTTTTTGTTATTTGGAACAAAAAGAGCGTTTCATGAAGATCAATGAATGCAGCCCCTTTGCCAGCAGGGCACCTGGTCCTTGTCCCGTTCTGGTTTACATGCTTGTGCTTTCACAGCACGTTATTTATCCAGCACACAGGGCTGCTCTGTGTTGGAAGCCTCATTAGTTTCTCTGCCTTGTGGCCTGTCATAGGGCCTTTCTCTGCAAGGTCTCTGCTCTTCCCAGTGTTCAGACCTGCCTTTGGGTGTAGGTAGTTCAGGAATAGTGTGACACATTGGATATGATACTGACATCACTAGCTGGGTGGTTTGACAGATGGTAATATTCAGTTGTCATGATGTATTGGGTGATGCAAAGTTTAGTAAATTACAGTTCCCTTTTTAATTTCTGGAACATTTTGGGCCAGACTTCAATGCCTTTGATTTTTAAGGAATAATGATGTATTCCACAAGCCATTTTACTGATATGAGTGGAGTGAAAATACTGGCCTTTGAAAAGGGCTTAAAAATGATCTAAGTTTTAAATTTATTTTTCTTCTGTTTGATGTTCTTCACTTCCCATGACCCATTTCTTGCGAGTGGCTGCTGTTAAATTTTGGTTATCTGGAGCTGTCTCTGACAGGGGTGCTGTCAGATGACTCTTATTTCCTCCCTAAACGTCTTTCTAGAATATTTCCTTTCTCCTTTTTTGTATTTCTCTCTGCTGTCTGCCATCCTTGGGCAGTTTAGAACAAACAGACCAGTTAAGAGAGCGGTGTTCCTCCTTCCCACCAAAAACTGGTAGCTGACTGAGAGTGAAGGCCCGCTGGTTTGTGTATAAGGTCCCAAGCTTGAATGTGTCTTGGTGACACTGCAACAGGCTGTGGCCATGGCCGGTTTGTTACTGATGTCAGGCACAGAGCTTACTTGGTAGCTGGCTATCTAGCCTTCTTCATGTATGATTTTCCATTTAATTTGCTGCTCTCCCTTGTCTGCCCCTCTTTCCTCCAGTTCAGAAGCAAGGCGGCAGCAAAGTGATCAGATCCACCTTGTCTCTTGCCAAATGCTCTCTCCTGCCCCTGTCTGGGTGTTGCCACCTGGAGTCTGTGAAGATTCTGGTTATTTTAGTTGATGAGTGGCGTTCTTGCTGGCTCATGTGAATGGTGTTGATCACAGAATCACAGAATCAACCAGGTTGGAAGAGCCCTCTGGGATCATCGAGTCCAACCGTTGCCCTTACACCACCCTGTCAACCAGACCATGGCACTAAGGGCCATGTCCAGGCTTTTCTTAAACACATCCAGAGATGGTGACTCCACCACCTCCCTGGGCAGCCCATTCCAATGGCTAATGACCCTTTCTGAGAAGAAATGCTTCCTAATGTCCAACCTGAACCTCCCCTGGCGAAGCTTGAGGCTGTGTCCTCTTGTCCTATCGCTAGTTGCCCGGGAGAAGAGGCCGACTCCCACTCCACTACAACCTCCCTTCAGGTAGTTGTAGACTGCACTACGGTCACCTCTGAGCCTCCTCTTCTCCAGGCTAAACAACCCCAGCAGATAAGATGATTGAGAGCTGGACTTTGCAGTGAAAACTGCTTTGAAAAATCATGATTCCAGCTGCTTAGTGGTAGGCATGGGGTAGTACAGCATGAAATAATTTCTTTTGCAGACTAGTTTGTCATCACCCTGGTATAGATGTCCAGAGCTCTTACCCTTCCCCTGTGCGACCTGCCCTCCAGTTTGTTTTCTTGCTGGGGATGTGAAACATAGCAAATGAAGAGAATTCAAAATACTCTTGGTTGGTTGGTGTAGTTCCTACACTGGTAAGTGAGGCAGTTTATTAATGGCAGAGGCTTGCTTCAGAACAAGTAAATCGTACGTAGCTGATCTATGATGCTTTGCAGCTTATTATAAATGGATGAAGAGACGTGATATTGGCAGGTCCTGTGAAGCCTCATCATCTAAAGAGACCTTTTGATTCAGTGAAAAGTCAAGTAGTATTCACTTGAAATGTATCTGTGTTAGACGGTTTGGTAGGCTCTTAGAAGGAGGAGATGTGGCCAAATTTAAGGAACGGTAAATTAAAATGGAATCAGGTTTCATCATTGTTGCTTTATGAATTTTCTCTTTGACTGTGCTATCCAGCTATGTAGGTATTTATAGGAGAAACCAGAAGTAAACTGATTTTCCTTCTTGGAGGCAATTTCCTGTGCTTTGCACTTCTCTCTTATCTTGACTTTCCTAATCTGAATTTTTATCAGTGTGGAGATTTAATTTAGATAGGTGAGAAGAAAGATAGGGAGGAGGAAGGTTGTACTTGGGTTTTAACTGAAAATTTCAGACAACAGTGTTGTATCAGATTACCATCTTTATAGAATATTTGGCTTTTCCTGTGGAATACTGGCCTTTTCTTTTGACGTGATCTGACCAAATTCACATGGCACTGCTCCTCTGCTAGCCCACTGTATTGTCAGCAGGTTCACCTCAGCTGCTGCTTTGTCCCCTTTATGCAGCTGAGTTGGTGATGCAAGTTCCATAATGTTAAAGGCTGGTTTCATGTTTTCAGACAGGTGTATAGTAAATATTGACAGTAAGTTAGAAAGTTTAAGGACTTCTGGCTTAGAGTGCTTTATGTTATTAAAGTGTACAGTGGAGGATCTCTCTATTTTGTGAAGTTAAAAAAATATGTGTTGTCAGTCTGTCTGCTTAGAGATGATTTTCTCTGTTATGACTACAGTAAGGTTTCACCAGGTGCCCTAAATATCTCAATTCTCTTTCATTTTCTTGCAGCCAGGTGACTTACTGTACTTCCCAAGAGGGACTATTCACCAAGCTGACACTCCTCTTGGGGTCTCCTATTCTACACACGTGACCATCAGTACCTACCAAAACAAGTAATTATTCTTTACTTATTTTTTTAGTATGGCTTTTCTGAGAACGGCTTTCCTCTGCCAGATGATGTGTGTGAACAGTACAGACCTGAAACTGATGTTTCAAAGAAGCTATTTCCTTTTTCTTAAAAAAAAAAAACCCACCTTGTAATGAGCTCTGCTGAGCTCTTTGCTGTGTTCATTCTCTTTAGCCCTTGTGTGGTGACATGGAATATGTGTAGGTACCCCACTATTATATATGTGCCCTGCTGTTAATAACAGAATCTAAGCTAGTCTTCAAGTAGCAGTAATTGAAGTTTTAGGGTTTGGGGGAAGGAGGGAAGCGAGACCCTCATTGTTGGAAGCAGCCTGTTTACCAGGTTTCAGGCAGCAAGCTTGATTGCTTTTTAATTGGTTACTTTATTATTTACCAGCTGTAGACTTTAATGTGGAAGATAATGTCACAACTGCAAACACAGTTGTGTTTAAAAAACCCTCTCGCCAGTGGCTGAAGTTACTGTTCATTTCATAACCCAGATAACGAGTCGTGAGTTACTCCTTTCATGATGTTTTCTCCTGCATTTGATAAGTCACCCACACCTATTCTGACAGACTTGCTGCAAATTCTTCCTTCACAAATATTTTCTACTTATCTGTGTTTTTCATCTCCTACCCTGTGCATGCAAGTTAAGATTTCTTTTGACACACATCTCATCCTTGTGCCCACTGAAACATTGTCATCACACAGGGAAACGCTGCTGCCACCTAGTCAGCCTCTCAGATGCTGGATGTGGAGTCATTGGCCTGAGTTAGGAACTGGGAAGGATTTCTGTTAGCCACAAAACAGGGCAGAACAAGTTTGGGCATATTCTAGATGATTGTAGGATGACTCTCAACCACCAGCTGTACTGTCCTGGAAGCCCAGGATGTCAGTACTGCTGGTAACTCTTAATGAGGCCGGTCCTCCAAGTTGGAGAGAGGGTTAAGATGAAGCCGCTCAAAGGTGTGAGTCTGCATAAAAGTTGGGTTCAGCTGGTTTTAATTTACACTCATGTTTTGTTCTTTTATTCAGAAGGCAAAAAAAAAAGCTATTTTCTGGAAGCACTGACTGCTGTTGCAAAGAGCGTTTGACTTCATTTGTTATGCAGGAGGCAACACGAGTGCTGAGCTGCTTTGGCAAGTTTGATGGCACATTGGGGGTGATCAGCAGTGATGTCCTGCTCCTCCTCCCTTCCCCTGCCTTTTTTGTCCCACCGCTTCCTTGCGTTGACCTCATGCTTCTCTCACCCCTGGTTTAGTGAACTGAACAGACAGAAGAGTAACACTAGAGTAAGTGGGGGTTCAGCTTCCTGATGGAGGCTGGGCTGGGCTGAAGTTGTACAGACCAGAATGCGCAGAACAGGGTCTGTCCAGCTTGATCCATACAGAGTTATTGGTCAAGTAGTGCTGGGGAGACAAGAATTTGGTTCTTTGTAACAGGGTTGCCAGAGACCTGACAGGCTTGTGTGGAGTCAGTGCAGTTTCTCCGTGACAGTGTAAGCCAAATGCCAGTCCCGTGAGTTACTTGGGAGCATGTTCCCTGGACACTTGTGTCAAAAGGAGGAGAGGAAAAAGGAAAAGCTTGAAGAGTGCTGTTCTTCTACGGATAAAAAGTGGAATCATCATACATTAAGGTTATTGGGAATGAGGTGTAAGAGCCTGCCTCTGCACCTGCTTTCAGCAGGCACAGGTAAAATAAGCAACCATCCTGATACAGGCTGGTGTTTTCATTTGGCTCGTAGACCAAAGTGTGGTCTGGAAACGTTTCCTTGGAAAATTGAAAAGCGCTCCTTGAAAATAGTTAGTCCTTATTATAGAGGATGTTTTGTCTCCTTGTGACCGCTTTGGAAGCAGCATGTGCAGAAAGAGCTGGGAGGGGAGGAAGTGCTGGTGGAAGTGGCACTTTCAGGGATTTTTGGGCACCAAACCAAAAGGGGCTCCACTGTGCGCTGGAGGATGGTTCCTCTGGGCCAGATCCTAGCAGGCAGAGAAGTGTGTGTGTGTGAGTTCATTATAAGCAGGGCAGTTTGGACAAGCAATGAGTAGCTGAAAATAGTTGTTGGCAGATGGGGATTTGGGGCAAGAGAAGGAAAGCAGGAAGAGTATAAGATGTCTAATTCTATTTATTGGCCAGAGTCCTGCCTTCCCAATCTGTAGCAGACAGTGGAACACTTGAGGAGAGACAGTTAAAAAAAAGTAAATGAGACTATAAGAAGTCACACTTTTTTTTTTTAAACTAAAGTAGTGGCTAGAGATCAATGCTGGAAACAGGGAGCAGAGGGTGAAGTGTATATTGGAGGACAGGCCCTGCTCTGCTGCCTGCCCTAGTTGGGTGGGAGTCTGCTGGCAGCCTTGGATGCTGGGTGCTTGCCCTCGTTGTTTGCCCGATAAACCAGCCTCTGAGGACGTGGCAGGGAGAGAGGCCACACGTGGACAGGGCAGCATGTTTGCTGTTCCTGATGAGGTTGACTCAAGCTAAGAAGGTGCAGGCAGTAGTTCCTCCCTCCCCTCCTTTAGTTTATTCTTACAATTGGGGAACAGAAGCACAGAGAACAAAGGCCAATTTTTTTTTTTTTAAAGTATGTAGGCTAAGAATGGGGATTTAACACAAACAAGACATCTAGGAAGTGCCTGTTGGGTATCGTTAAAATCCCTGTAGAGGTGCATAGGGGTCTTGCTGCTGGGATCATAATTAAGTTTGTAGCAAAGCTAAAAACTGATGCCCTGATGGATTTGATAACCCTGGGTGCAAGTGTCTCAAAAGCATGTTAATTGACACAGCCCCACACCCATCATTGTGTGCAGTGAGGCCACGTGTGCATTCAGTTGGACAACAACAGCCCCATTAGGAATTTCTTCATCACTGAGGTCAGCTTTAAGCTGAACCCACTGGTGAAGGGCAAGCACCTGAATCGGGACAAACTAGACCCTTCTCAAGCCAGTTCCTTCCCTCTGCAGGAGTGCCACCGACCTGCAGCTAGTGAGGACACCCATACAGCTGAGATGAGAGTGAGCTAGTGCGTGAGGCTGCAGGGTGGTAATGGAAGAAAGCAGATTTGGAGTGGGAGCACATTTCCAGCCCTTGACATGAGTTAGGATGTCTGTTTTAGTTCAGTGCAACTATTTTAGTAATTTTTTTTTTTTTCTTCCTGTCCTTCAGCTCTTGGGGAGATTTCTTACTGGATACAATTCCTGGCCTTGTGTTTGATACAGCAAAAGAAGTTGTGGAGCTGCGGACCAGCATACCAAGGCAACTGCTTATGGTAAGTAGGTGGGACTAAGGGAATAATAGTGCATCCAGCTGAAACCTCAGCACAGAGGCAAGCATGCTTCATCTTGTTGATCCGCTCTGAAAGCTCAGTGCAACGGCACTATCTTGTCTGGCAGCACAACCACTTCTTTTGAAGACTTCAGGATGACTGTTCTGAGGTTTTCTCCATCTGAAGCATTGCCTAGTTCATTGCACTGCCTTCCTTTCCTATCACAGTGTCCTTGTATGGCCCGTTTCCTTCTAAAACGGTATTTGCTTTGGAGCTGTCAGACAGGCATAGTTCATGTCAGGCCAAACTTCTGATTCTTTCAAAGTTAGCAAAGCTGTAAATTGTTCTGTGACCTCTTTATGGTCGTCCAGTTGTGCTGCTGATCAGCTCATCAGTGTGCAGAAAGAACAAGTCTCTCTTTCTACTACACTTGCAAGTCCTTTGGCATTGCAGGTAGCCCCAGCGTGAGGGAAAGTGAGCATCAGCTTTGGTGTGTGAACAGCTCGTGGGGAAAGTGTAAAAGAAACAAAGTAAGTTTGTTGTTTTGGGAGTAAACATTGTTACCCTTTGCAAAGAGAAGAGAGGAATGTCCCGATTTTCACTGCATTACTGCACCTCTAGTCTGTTTAGCTTGAATTCACGTGAGAGCAACTCTGTGTGAATATTTAGCAGGTGGATATAGCCGACTCGACAAAAAACCTGAGTAGCCTTTTGAGAAGGCTTGCAGACCGTCTGGAAAACACCAGAGAACTGAGATCATCTGACATGAAGAAGGATTTTATTATGAACCGGTTGCCACCTTGCTTGGGATGTGACTCTGCTCCTTTGACTCCAGGTACGTTTTGAAGTTACCACCCATTCCCTTGGCCAAGGCAATGGCAGAGCTGTTGCTAGCTCTGCCCCTTGTGACTTTGGTATTTTATGGTAGGCAAAGATTGTAGTCTAGCAACAGCTTCCTCTGGTGCTAGGCTCTATGTGCATTTGCACACCTCAGTTGGTTAATTCCCTGTGTCTACTGGAAGAGACGACGCGTCTCTCAGAGTGAAATAAAGGTTATCCTAGACTGAAATTGGCAGCTTCAACAAACTATTGTGATGTACTGAGAATGTTTAACTGGTAGAATTTGTCCGTATGCTCGAGCTTGCAATTACACCTACGTGTAGACTGTAAAGGTGAAAGAATAAAAAACCCCTCCCTCTCCCTCCCTTCCCCTCCCTGAGTTTGAGAATATGTGGGTGTTGAAACATAGATTAACAAAAACTCTGGCCACAAAATTGTGCACAGAGGGCTCAATTTGCCCTATTTGTCTGGTTTCCTTCCTTTCTACTGGAGAATCTTTTTTTCTTAGGTGGGAAATTGCCAAAAATAGATAGCAAAATCCGACTGCAGTTCAGAGATCATGCTGTCATTACAGTGGAACCAGATCATGAAAATTCTGTAAGTATAATGAAGCCACCCTTGGTAAGCTGGGTGTGGGAGTGCAGGGGGAGTGCAAGGTATGTGAGTTGTTGTGCTGTTGTACTGGTACAAAAGGGTCATGCAGTCATACTTAGTTGGCTCCTGCATCCCATTAGGGTTTGCTAGGAGATCGTGGCATTGTTGTCAAGTGGTGGTACGGCACATTCTTGCTTTCTGGAGGAGAGCTACAGAACTAAATTTATTCTGTGATTCTGCATGGCTTTTGTCTGAGGTTAGATGGGACAGATCATCATTACAGCTGCTAAACAGCCTCCACAGCTCTTGATAATGGTGTTTTATTTTTTATTCTTTGTATTTAAGAGCATGAATAAGTTAGTTATAAAAATAGGTTCCCTCAAAAGAGAGAATTTTCTTGGTTACAGCTGCTGCTGCTGACTGTGGTTGCATTTAGTCTTCACCTCTGGGTTATATCTTTGTACCTGAGCAGGTGCCAGTGGCACTACTAAGTTGCTCCACAAAATAGACGCTGGCATCTTCAGTTATGTTGTGTTCAGACTGCTTCTTAGCTATGCAGGTTTATTTGTAGGAAATTGTAGAAGTGTTGTCGTGGTTTTTTTTGTCTTAATAATAAAAAAAAGGGGGTGGGTGAGGGAACAGGACGGACTATCTTGTACAATATTTTTTGCACCAGTAAAATGTTTCCCTCCAAGAGAAACATACCATAACTTTCTGATTTTTCTCCTCCATTTCATTTGCATCCATACTGCTGGGAGACTGTGTAGGTTTTGGAAACTTTTTTTTTTTTGCAATTTTTTTGCCCCCTCGCTGTCATATAGCTAAACCCTGAGTGACAGCACCCATGCAAGACTTACCTATGTCCACAAATTCAGTGTGAGCCCTGCCCACAAAGCTCTGCATTGGTTTGCACAGCTGTGACCAGGGAATGGTAACGGGCATATGATTTTTTAAGAGACAGAGCAGTGTCAGGATGGAAATTTATTGATAAACACTCTTTCATTAAAACCTTCTGTACTCGGCACTGGTGAGGCCGCATCTTGAGTACTGTGTCCAGTTCTGGGCCCCGCACTTCAAGAAAGATGCTGAGGTGTTGGAGCGAGTCCAGAGGAGGGCGACCAAGCTGGTGAAGGGTCTGGAGGGTCTGACCTACGAGGAACGGCTGAGGGAGCTGGGGGTGTTTAGCCTGGAGAAGAGGAGGCTCAGAGGTGACCTTATTGCAGTCTACAACTACCTGAAGGGAGGTTGTAGTGAAGTGGGAGTCAGCCTCTTCTCCCAGACAACTAGTGATAGGACAAGAGGACACAGCCTCAAGCTTCGCCAGGGGAGGTTCAGGTTGGACATTAGGAAGATTTTCTTCTCAGCAAGGGTCATTAGACATTGGAAGGGGCTGCCCAGGGAGATGGTGGAGTCACCATCTCTGGAGGTGTTTAAGAAAAGCCTGGACATGGCACTTAGTGCCATGGTCTAGTTGACAGGGTGGTGTCAGGGCAACGGTTGGACTCGATGATCCCTGAGGTCTCTTCCAACCTGGTTGATTCTGTATGCAAATTCTGTATGTAAGATTTTAAAAAAAAAAATGTTATTTCTAGGAGGGGCACCTTAAATGGCACATTTTTCTGTACAGCATCAGTCCTGAGTCTAGTAGAGGCAGTACTAAGGCAGAAGGTTATAAGTTGTAAATAAATTTTCAAAGATGTTTTGGAGACCCCCTTATTTCTGTAGTAGATGGCTGTTGGATCAGTCAGTTAGGAAGGTGAATTGCTTTCCTTGATGTAACAGTGGACTCCAGAATTAAGGAGCTAACATTGTCACTTGAGTGAGATGAATCTGAGGGTGTGGGTCATATGTAACTGTTTTCTTTTAGGATGACATTCGCAGAGAGATGGTCTACGTGTATCATTCGTTAAAGAACAGGAGAGAATCTCACATGATGGGGACAGATGAGGATACTGCTAGCGAGGAAGGCACAGCACAGGTTTGCTCCTCTTTACACACCACAAAAGCTACATTGCCACGTTGGGGTTTGCTGCATTAGAAGAGCTTGACCCAGATGGTAGCAGGGGCCTGGGTTCTGCTGTATTCCTCAGCACCTAAAGCATTTCTGCCCATCCCCTAAGTAGGCAGATGAGCTGAGGCTGCAGCACAGGAGCAGTTAATAGCAGAACTAAGTAATGTAACCTCACACTTAATCAAACGTTTGAGATGTTAACAGGATTTCTTGCGTGTGCCAAAGCTACCGGCGTGGCTAGAAGCGTCTCTGACTTCTGTGTCCTTTAGCACATCCTTTATTATGGCTACTGGGTGTGCTAGCACATGGTCAGGAGCAGCAGGGACCACTGCGCCTCATGCGCCATGTTTATGCCACGTTGAACCCACATTAGATTCTGTATCCACTGCCACACACTGCAAGGTAAGGGCATTCATTTTAGGGTGGGGCAAGAGCGTAAATTTAACCTTAGTTCCTTCTTCTGTGTGGAAACCACATGAGGAAGCCTCACACCTTAAGCCTCCCGCCCTCCTAAGGTGTGCTAGAACATGTGAGAGATTTCAGTTAATTTTCTATTAGAAAGGTGGCAGGATGATACCACGTGTTTTGGAGGATGCTCTCAGAAATACCGGCGTGGTGTGGGAAAGGAGCACATACCTGCTGATCAGTACCTAGAGCCTGACACACTGTTGTCTAATAAGGGACACTGCACTTAGCTGAAGGCTTCTTTTTTTAATTATTTTTTTTCCACCCCAGCAGATTCATGGACTGCGCTTTCCTTTGTCATACTTGGATGCGCTGAAGCAGATCTGGAGTAGCAGCACTGTTCATGTTAAAGAGCTTAATCTTATCTCGGATGCAGAGAAGGAAAACCTTGCCTTGTCACTATGGACTGAATGTCTAATTGAAGTTATTTGATGCTTCTGTGAATGAGCTGCTGCTGTATGTAGTATTTCTGGCCGTTAAGAATCTCTTGAGAGAAAGGCTCATTAAATTACTTTTTTATCCTTCCAGCCTTTGGTTTGTATTGCTGGCTAACAAAGCATTGCAATATATATACTTTGCTACTTTCTGGTGCCAAATGTTACTTTTCTTTCCTTCGCTTGGGGAAAAGGGGCATTGGGAAAAACAGGTGAGCTGCTTGTTGTCCAGTGAGCCCCAGCTCCGTGTCTGTGGACAGATGAAGTCATGCAGAGGAACACCAGTGCTGTGGTATCCCCTCTCCTCTGGATATATGCCTTGATGTGGAGGACAGCTGAAGGTATACATGGAGCAGGCTCCAGGACCTTGGGCAAAACCCAATAACTTGTTTTTTTAGTTGTAGAGTTCACCAGCAAGAAAACCCCTTTGTTCTGTTTGTTTGCCCCAGGAGAACAAAAGCTTCTCAGTCAAAGCTGTGTGTGGTGTTTCCCAAACGGGTAAGACTTCGCCCAAGAAAACCCGTTTCCTCCCAGATGCTGCCACCTCTGGAATGAACACACAGTATTTAACCTCTACCTCCCCCAGCACCAATTTAATATGAAAGTAACCCAGATCTGTGCCTTCAGTGCTCACTTGGGTGGGTTTTGATGGGAGCAGTGCAGTTTTGATGGGAGCAGTGCAGTTATTTTAATACTTGAACACCGATGTTTAATATGCAAACTAATGTAACAGCACAGTCACCGATTCAATATACTTACGTCGTACCCCTTTTTGTCCATTTGAAAGGAAATATTTTACAAGAATGTGCTTGACATCTGCTAGAAAAGAAACCAACAAGCAAAATATTCCTCCTAAAAAAGTTTTATACAATTAAAATATACATGCTTAGCATTTTACATTCAAGATCTCTTAGGAAGAGTAAGCCTGCTTTACTTTCTGACGTAACACTGATACACCAAACATGATTTAGTCATTCTTGGTTTAAGAGTAGAACTTTTTACACAGGCCTTTAAAATTTCCTATGGAAAGCAATTCACATGGAGAACACTTCATGTACTGATTTACATAAAAAAGCTAAACCAGTGCTTTAGTTGGAAAAATATACATTTGAAGATCTGTTACTTAAACAGCAGATTTATCATCATTTTAGAATGTAAAATAGTAAGTGCAAGTAGATAGGGTTTTTTTTTAAATAGTACTATATAGAACTCCATTTCATACAAAAATAGACATCCATATATTTTACTTCTGTGGCAGACTTTAGGGTTATGTGTTTTTATTTGTTTGGGGGTGAGTCCTGTTTGAATGCACAACTGGAATAGTTACAGCTTTTGGAAACTAAAATATGTCTTCAGCTGATGTCTACTCTTCAAATAGTTACCCAAGTGCAGACCCTGAATATACAAATAAGGGAAAAAATACTCCAGTGAAGTGGATTAATTTAGTGTCGCTGAAATCCAATGAAGTTACCAGTGGTCTCAGGGACTTTTCTTCCACGTCAGGTGTTTGCAGCCCTACAAACGTCTGCAGTTCGTTCTGTTATTTGTCAGTGTTGAGCGAGGAACGTGCTTTTCAAGCCTGCAAAAACTGCAGTGCAATAAAGGATTTGGCTCAAGTGACAGCTAGGAGGCTGGTTGCAAGTGCTGAAATTGAGGAAGGCACCAGCACGCCAAGGTCTGGACCATCTTAAGTCCTGACCCTTTGGGATAAGCTGTACGTGTGGATGAGCCACAGAAACATTACCGTGCAGTTACGCTGTCCTTTTAACACGAAGCAAGCGTTGAAGTGCAGGCTGCTAGCACCTTTGACAGTACGTACTAGGGTGAATTATTTTCTGAAGGAAGACATGGTTTCAAGACCAAATTACATTGTATTAAATTAATCTATATACATCAAAATAAGATACAGCTGGCGTTAAAATCATTACTGCTCTAAATGCAGCTAGCCCTTGTAGAAATCTAGCCTGACCTAGGACCATTTATTCTCTTTTGATACCTGCACATATGGCTCTGTATTAAAGGTGACCTTCAATGATAACTCACCATTTCAGGGGTTGGAAACAGGCCATGGGTCAGCAAAACTGGTTCCTGAATCTGGAAGTTTGTTACTGTTAAAAGAAATGAAGGCAAAGGCCTACCAGTAACAGTAGGGGGGGTGAAAGTCAGGCTTTCTCTGCTGCCCCATTTCACCTGCTGAGCTGGTAATTCCAGTTCAAAGTTGTCTTTATGAGCAAAATAAATTGCATGTGAGCAAGCGATATGATTTGAGCTTCAGGATCGCTTGGAGCCTACACAGTTTCACTTGGGACATGAAAGTCCAACTCAGCCTCTTTCAGGTTCATGAGTGATCCATCCTTCAGTGAGCTCCCATCAGTTTTTGAGGGGAAAGCAAAGACAACATTTCTAAAGAGCCTTTCGCATATTACCTCTTGTAGTTTATATCCTGCAAGACTTATGTCTAGTCTTTTGCATTTACTTCTAATACTTTAGATGAAGAGTCATCGTGACTTTCATAGGAATGGCCTCTGAAGAATCAGCTTCCCTGCAGAAAGGCATTAGATCAACTTCCCGGCTTCCAGATTTGTGCAAAATTCAGTTGTTCCAGGAGTTGGTGCTTGATACGAAGGAAAGTAGAGAGGAGTTGCTGCTTAAGGTTCCAGTGGTGTGTGACTTCAGTAGTTTGTTTTTTTTTTTTCCCCCTCTAGGTGTTAATAACCCCCACACAAGGTCCATCTGTGTGGTGGGTTTTATTCACAATATTTCAATATCCCATTTTTGTGACTGTCTGTCGTCTATTGGCTGATTCATAATGATGTGATTCTTGTCATAATAATTTCCTCCTTAAAAACAAAATCATGAAGGAAATATTTTTAGAAGAAATGCTTGGAAAAGTCTATGCATAAGCTTTAAGAAGTGTGACTAAGTAGGAAAATTAACTGAAAAACAGAAATTCTACCAGGTAGGGGGGTGGTGTGGTGTCTGCCCCTCTGCCTCTGTATGTTTGTCTCCTTCAAATGGTCACTTGTCAGCTTAGGCCCTGAGGAGCACCATTAGTCAGAAAGCAGAGAATACCCCAACCCCGAGTCCTCAAATGTCCCTCTGGGCACAGAAGCAGCACCTCTACAGAGATTTTGCCTTTGGCAGATCCTGAGCTCCCACTATGTGTCTGGATTTTTAAGGTGCGTATTGCTATAGCAGAAACACACAATCTCACAGATACACGGGAGATTATTTGGTGTAGCATATCCATTTCAACCACAAACTTACAATGTCCTTAAAATAAAATTTCTCTCCTTTGAATACACGTAGCATAGAAATGACAGTGCATTTTTTATGATTATATCATAAATAAAAATCCACTGAAAGAATGAAGTGTTCTAAAGAGCTATCAAGTGGTATCTCCCCACCCCAGCCTTCAGCGTTAGATTTTGCAGTAACCGAGGCAGCACAGCTTTCTGGTATGTTACAGTATCCAGTTGCCATTAGTATCACCCGTTGCATTTAACAGCTTTGTAGTAACTATATATGAATTAGTAACGGTGGTTAAACTCCTTCGTTCTTGAAGCAGGAATGACCTGTTTGTTAGTTCAACATCCCAGGGCTGAGAATTCATTCTCAGTAAGTTTGAGCTGCAGAGGTCAGATGTGTAACAGCCAGTGGGAAGGGGGATGACTTTTTACCTGTGGGATGTGCCCTTACCCTGGTCTGTAAGCCCTGCAGGGGTGTTAAGCTCGCAATTCATTTACTTAGACCTTTCATCTGAGCAGCTGGCACCATAGAGCCCCCAACCTCATAACCAGCCAGTGCAGTCACTGCCCCATGACCCTTCCCTAGGGATAAAACCCCAGCGCCAGCAGCAGGGCTTGAACAAATTGTGTGTGAGGAACAGGCATTTTCCAGTGAGGTAGTTCTACCATGATGCATAAATTAGAAGGACTAGGACTTGAGCAATGACAATTTTAACCACCCTGAAAACATTAGGAGGGAGCACTTTTCTCTTCTTGAGCCACACTTACTCCATGGTTGCTTTTCCTTCACTATATTGTCTTCTGTAACTTGCATTTCTTGCCACCAGCACTACCGAACTCCCTCAAGTAGAATAGTTCAATAAACCTCTGGGATCAAAAGATTACAGTTCCCCCCTGCCCCCTTGTTTCTTGTCCCACTCTCAAGCAACTGGACATTAACCTAACAGGAAAGATAGGATTCAGTATTTAACCTGAAGTACAAAAAGAGCTGGAATACGGCAATTAACCTCAATCAAAAAATGCACTTAGAATACATGAGGGTTCAGGTTTGTTTGTTTTTTTAAATACCTTTAATATCAAGCACCAGTTGGTCGCTGAGGTATGAACTGATGGTTCCATCCTCATTGAGTCTCCACTTTTGCCTGTCCTTCCCATGTTCTGCCCAGAGCGCGACTTTGGCCCCAGGCACATCTCTGCCACCGATGACATCCAGACAGGCATTGTTAGCCTAAGGAACGAGAAGAGAAGTGAGACCCAGGCCACAAAGCCTCAGTTTTCTGTCTGACTTGTTTCTGTTTCAGGCATGGAGCATATTGCAGTGATCATGCTACAGTTGGTAACAAGCCTGGCAAGCAAGCTAGGAACAGATTCTTCAGCAATTGACCAGCTGCTTGATCGAAGGTGGTGGTCTCTTTTACTTGAGGTATTTCTTATGTTAAATCATCAGCTTTTTATATTAATAACAGACTGTCAAGGGCAGCATTAATACAACATCACAGCCTTTCTTCACATATTACTTTTCATAGAAATTCTTAACTCTTTAGCAGTAATAAACTTAAAACTTGCGACTTGTTGAGATGTTGAGGTGTTGGAGCGAGTCCAGAGGAGGGCGACCAAGCTGGTGAAGGGTCTGGAGGGTCTGACCTACGAGGAACGGCTGAGAGCTGGGGTTGTTTAGCCTGGAGAAGAGGAGGCTCAGAGGTGACCTTATGGCAGTCTACAACTACCTGAAGGGAGGTTGTAGCGGAGTGGGAGTCGGCTTCTTCTCCTGGGCAACTAGCGATAGGACAAGAGGACACAGCCTCAAGCTTCACCAGGGGAGGTTCAGGTTGGACACTGGGAAGAATTTCTTTTCAGAAAGGGTCATTAGACATTGGAATGGGCTGCCCAGGGAGGTGGTGGAGTCACCATCTCTGGAGGTGTTTAAGAAAAGACTGGACATGGCACTTAGTGCCATGGTCTAGTTGACGTGGTGTCAGGGCAACGGTTGGACTCGATGATCCCAGAGGTCTCTTCCAGCCTGGTTGATTCTGTGATTCTGTGACTTTAGACAAAACCGGGCTCCTACTTCCAGGAACATAAGTCCCATTAGACAGATGTGCAAAGTAGTCCAATGTGCCGAAGCAGGCAGAGCAAATCTGTCTGTACGTAGTACAAGGATGTAGTTTACAGGTAGCCGACAGGAAAAGCAAGCAGTGAAGGTGAAAGGACAGCAGGTGACACAACCCACCCGCTTCCAGCATCTGGAAACTCACCTTGGATTTGAAGAGTCCACGACAGTAGTGCCAGATCTGGGTGTTCGTGCCATTGTACGGGGATGCGCACACTGATGTTGCTCTTATATCTGCCAGGCTTCCAGCGACTGTCAGGTATTTACCTTGGGCTTGGTTCTTCAGCCTGAGGTACACTGCTGGCTGGAATAGTGTGAAGGAAGATGTTAGTTACAACATAGAGATTAAAAAAGTCAATGTATTTATGTCTATAGAACTAATTCCTAATTCCTGTGATATGCAAATATCTCTAGTTCAGCATATTTCACTCATTCCAATGCCAGTAAATGGACTGTAACTCCACAAGCTTTTTATTCTCAGGACACAAGACTTAGCCACATATCCAGCAACTTCAGCCCCCACTGACTGAAATACATGGCAGAGAAGTTACACCATCGCTGTTGAATATACACAGAAAACAGGGTACTGACTTGGCATCCTTGTTTACTCAAAGAATAAGGAGATTTTGAAGGGCTACTACAGGGTCTGAGCTTTTCTCTGTACTCCCTGATTTCGGCACAAATAAAGAGCAGTGTAAAGGGCAGCTCTGCTGGAACCCCAAGTCAATCACAGGGGCTTTTCTGGGAGTTTCAAACCTCCTGTTTTTCATGTTAAACCCTAAGGGAGAGACAATAAAGCCTCTCTCCCACCAAGTATCCATAAACTAACTTGTATCAGTGAGTATAGTGTATAGTTGTTCTTTACAAGGAAGGGATTTTATTATAAAGTCACTGAGCAAAATTGTGTCTCACCGGGCAGGAGTTTCAAATGTTTTGCTTTTTCTTGCACTGCCTATTCTGCTGGCAGACCTGACTGTTTTTGTAACTTCTAATGGAAACAGAAGGAAGGAATATGAAGTGGTGCAGGTGTGTAGTATTGCTCTGTTCTCAAAAAAAAAGTGACAGTATGCCCACAGCAGTGGCAAGCACAGGTAGCTGACTGAACAATCTCAAGGAAGCCCCCAGTTTGCAGGATTTAAAACAAAACAAAACAAGTAATCACACAACCCCCAAATGCCAAAAGTCACAGCAAAGCAGCTGAAGCAGGCCTTGTAACACTACTCACTGTTGCAGTGTCAAAAAGGATGCTACCAACTACAAAAGCTCTTCAGCTTGCTGGCTGAAGAGAGAATTCTGGTTTTAAGATCAGCACAAATTATTTTCATTATTATTTGCAAAAACAGAGCCCAAATGGGATCTTTTGGTAGTTACCACTCACAAAGAATTCCAGGGAGCTGTCAACTTCTTAAGACTAACAAATCATTGGGGTGGGGGGGGGATCATTTACTTTCCAGAGATAGGAAGGGGGAGCAGATAATGCATAACTAATGCTAAAGATTATTATTATTTTTGCTCATGGCAACATTTCCCCAGTTGAATCTGGTATTTAAAAATAAAGCAGCATCTGTCACTAAGTGGAAACAAGTCGTTCTGTGAGAACCAGAGCTAAGGGAAACTTTTCCAGTGGAGTTACTGCTCACATTCGCTGCCACTCTCCTGTTTTTTTCCTATCTCCCCACGACGCTGGGCATGCAGCAACACGTGCTTTGACTGGGTTGGAGCTTCTGTCTGTCACCGATTACCTGATGCATCTTGGAAAGGCAGAGAAGCAGAATTGTACCTGCTTTTCCGTGAATGAGGGGCATTTATCTCTCTTGCTTCTCTATCTACCTTTCACAAAGCTCCTAAGAGCAAGGCAAGGCCTGAATCTCTGAATGAGGTTGAAATTGGCATTTCTTGGGGTGAAGCAGACAGGGGAAGCCTAGTGGGACTACATAAACTTTGTTTGTTTTGGAAATCCAGGTGACAGCACAATAAAATTTGTTCTTGCCTCCATTTATATTAATTATAAACCAAGCCAATATAGAACTGGTTTTCCCATTACTATTGTAAATGTAAAAACAGAGCACTACAGAACTTGCTCGTGAGCCATTCAGAAAAACAAAACTTGGCTCCAAGACATTAGGAATTATTTCCCTTTAGGAGCCTAATATAGATCTCTGTAACAGCCACTGGAGGAATTTTCTGCTTCAGTAATCTTCCAGTAGGTCCTTCTGGCCGTCATCATTTGGCCTGATTTAAGGAGTACAACGCACACCATTATACTTAGTGCTAGAGCTGATACTTGTGCACTAATCCCTGTCCAAAATAAACCAACTGTCCTCATACACTCTTACAGTACCTGCTTCATAGGACGAAGGGAGCCCATTACTTTCCAGCCACTGTGTTCATTCCAGTTTGAAATCTCCCCGGGCTCCAGCAGAATCTGCTTTCCTAAAAAATTACATCCTTCGTATGCAATCCACCTGCACAGAAAACAGAGCATGGAAGGCTGCACGTTAACCACAGCAAAACTAAACTACAGGCCTGTGTTCAGGACTGTGCTCTTGAAAGCCCCCAAACCTCCCCACAGCGATGCTAATTTCACACCTCTATTAATGTGTTGCATCCATTGCAGTGGTTTAACTGCTTTCTGTCTAAATTAAGACCTGTTTTCTGCTTGTCTGCCTGAAACTTGTAAACTCCACTCCCCCGCCCCCAAATTTTTCCCACAAATAGGAGAACCTCTGCACGAACCCAGATGGGAGTCATGCCAGTTTCAGTGGGCACGCGTTAGGAAACTAGAAGACACACACCAGACTGCACTACTTGCAGCTTTGCCGGGTTGTACATATTAATGATGAGAGGATCTTGTCCAATGTTTTCTTGTGTTACAGTTCAAGCTTTTTATAGCTATTCCACTTGTCTGAAAACACATACGAAGTATTTACTCCATCGCTGTAACAGACTTTCCTGCAGTGACTATATCTGAGCCATGGACACGGCTGAATCCTTTAACACCCGGTTAAAGCACTGGCACATACAGCTCCCTTGTTATCTAGGCATCTGCTCAGTAAACGCTGTGTTGCTGCTTACAAAGGCAGCCTCAGGATCACAGATCAGGTTTGTTTATATCAATAGGACATTGTTGTGCAGACAGTGAATCCTAAATGCTTGACTCAGTAACTCCTCTGAACACAAAGCAAATACTGGTTTCCCCACATTACCTGTTTTACAGGTCAGCTGCCAAGAACACGAGGGCTGGCTAAGTCAGGGAGAAAACAGCCGCAAACAGTGCTCATAGCACCAGTAATTTACTTTTCCCCATTGCACATAATTTGGAGAAACTGACAGGCAGCCTTGCTCAGGACTCCGTGGAGGCTCAAATGTGCCAACTGTGAACTGTCTCCTAATGAGGCTGTATCACTGTTTCTTCAAATTAAGCCACATACCTCCTGCCTGACAGGTATCCAGAGCAGCCTGACCACCACTGTGTGTTCCTTACACTAATAACACATTCCTGACTTTTCCCTTGCAATGCTTTCTGTCAAGTCACTGGGAATTCACTGATAATGTTGTTCTCAGAGCATTGAACGATCTCATTTGAAATGCAGTTTCAAAGCAGACATTTATAGGAAACAGAGAGGGGAAGGTCTGTTAGAGTAATAACCATCTGAAGCCAGACTGGGCTTCTGGTATTCAGCGACACAGACAAAACTCATCTCAGCTCTCACGCAGACCAGCAGCCTCCACTGTGCCACCTTTCTCACACCTTGGAGCACCTCAGCCCCCAACCTCCTTTGCCAAGCCACAGTGCAGGCTCGTGCCATTTCTCACCGAGGTAGTCCTTTGGCTCAGGAAAGATCCTTGTACCTAAGCGTGGCAGCAAGATGTCATCGGTGTATATACATAAATCTTTGTCATTTGTCTGAAGCTGACAGTAGGCTTTGGGGCAAGGAGTCAGAAAACCTCTAAATCCACCTTCCTGAACTCTTGATCACAGATAAGGCAAACAAACCCTCTAGGACATCCCACAGACTTCCCACAATCACCTGCTGCCCTCAACCTTTAGGCTACCTATCTGTAGTGTGGGATGGGGACAGGCTGTGGAGGTCTATTTCCTGAGGAGCATCACAAAGAGCACAGAGAAAGCCCAGCCATTCTGCCCTGACCCTTCCCAGAGAGAGGGAACCAGCTAACCTGGCTGGGATACTCAGAAATGAACAGGAAGGTGGGGAAGGGGCTGGACTATTGCACTCACTCTCCCCTGCTTTTCTACTGTGTGGTCCCAAAGCCACTACCCTTTCTTTACAGCCAACTGCATGGGCAGAGTGATTGATTTCCACTTCCACACCCCTGGTGAGAGGGCAGAGACAACTCATTAAGAGACGTTCCCCAACAGGACACACTTTAGATTGTAACACCTCCACAGAGGTATGAACGTTTACACACTCCCACCAGAAATAAGTCAGTTCTTCCCAAAGTCAGTTCTTCTACTAAGTTCTTCCCAAAGGCGGCCTTTCCTCCTCCAAACCAGCACAGATCACGTGGAATGCTGTTCTCAGCCTCAAAGGGCAGCTGCTTGCCACTCTCACCTGGGACACCTCAAGACAACAGCAGCAGATGATCACTCTCTCTATATTTTCAGCAAGGGCTCATCAGGATGGAAGTAGCACAGATATTAGGCACTAGAATTTACAGTGAATTGGCAAAGCTCTGTGGGGGAGCTTATATTAACTATGGGCCCACAGCTGAAGTCAACTGCCACTGACTGCTCTTAAAGAAAGGGAGGTTCAATCCTTAACCAGCCTTTCAAGAAAACACTTCTGTGAAATTCCTGAAAGAAAACAGTCCACTGTGCTCTGGAGCATTAGCCAGGTTAGGCTTAGCCTTTGTACCAGCCTCAAAGAATCAGAGGAGCACTCAGCAGTGTTATGACAGATATCCCTAGAAGGGTTTTGACTTCTAGGTGGTAACAGACTAGACGTGTTTGAAAAATTCATTGTAAGAATCTCAGCAGAGATACACCTAAGCCATGAACAGTCTACACGAATTCCTTGCCCAACTAGTTCAAATTTTGTGTGGTTTTGTGTCATCCCATAAGATCTCCCAAGAAAATTACAGCCCTATCTATATGAGAAAGGTGGGGAAAAGGTTAAAAATAAAGGAAAAGGTTAAAAATAAACACAGGAAATGTGTCACATTAGAACAACAGCAGTTTCTAGTCAGTCTCAGCTGCAGAATGAGACTCTGCAAGTTATTTGTTGCTGCTGTGGATGTGGAGGCTGAAAACCTGGCCAAGGCAGAATACTGGGGAGTTTCTCCAAAAGGTGAAAGGGGGAGATGCGGAAAAGGTTAGAAGGTCACTTCTGCAGGCGTAGAATGGTTTTCACAGAAGACCCTGGGTGTGTATTCACACTCATGGAGGGGGGTTGAACTAATAACAGAAGCAAATTACTGTTCCAGCTGTCAGATCCGCCCCAAGCTTCCCTCAGAAGTGGCTGCCTCTTTGGCAGCTGATCAGCACGTCAAGCTTAACTGAACCACTGCCGTGGTTTATGTTAAATCACTGCTTTTATAGCTGGTATTTTACAGCCAGTTAATAAAGGCAGTCCAAATTTACTCTACCTGACTTTGTAAGTCAGCAATCAAAACTTATTTACTTTTGGTTCCTGGTTTGAACAACGGGCTCTATTGTTCGTTACTCTATAGGGATAAAAGGACGATTCTTACAGGGGAAAATACACCCTCTGCCCAGAGCTTTTGTTCATTTTGGGTCCTGATACAAAAAGTGGGTCCAGCATTCAACTGCATTTTAGGATTTTGTATTGTCTGAAAATAAAAGTTAGAATGTAAAACATATCCTACGAAAAAAAGGCAGTAATTGGGAGAAAATGCATGCTCAGTGTCAGCTTCTGTAATGCAAATCTGCCAAGAATATTTCTTCCATACTTACAATCCACTTCTCACCCACACAGACTGAGTGTAAAAATGAAGGTCCTCATTCAAAACAGAATTGATGGGTTCACTGAAGTGCAGCTCTCTGCCCTTGCAGCATTCCAGAGCGAACAGACTGATGGAGGGCTCAGCAAAAACCTGGGGGGGGGCAGGAGAAAAAAAAGCAAAGTTTTACTAGGAATAGTCTAACTTCAGTTGTTAGGCGTGATGCATACATTTGCCACTTCAGTTTAATTTCCACATGCTTTTGGGTTAGCTCATGCTCCCTCAGCATATGTAACAGCAAGGGAAAAATAAAAAAGGTACATCCACCAACAAAGCACACGGAGCTGAAAAATACTGATTTATCAGTGGCTTTCTCGTCAGAGTATAATGCCCCAGTGACACAGGCCAGACACAGTGAGTAGCTTCAAGATGCAGAAGCCTCTGTTTGCATTTGAAAAATTTCTTTTTGATCTGATCTGTATCATCAGGGCCTTGATTGCTTTTCATAAATCCAGCTGATTTATTTATTGATGGAACAGGTTACAGCAGTGGTTTCCAGGGTGATCTGAAGATTGCAGCTGAAATAGTGAGGCAAATCACAAGTCCATTGTCCATAGATGTCAATTAGTGGTGGTTCACTGGAAAAATCTTAGGGATCTACAAACTGGAAAAAGTTAAAAACATCAGAACTAAAAAGTTCTCAACGTTTTTAACAGACATTCCTATTTTTCTTCTGACAGTCTTGAAGAAATAGCGTTAATTAGTAACCCCTTCAATCTCATGTAGAATTGAAACATTTTTCATTTAATATCCTTTTTTACAGTTGAGAGATCGCCTCTGAAAGCCAATAAAAAGATCAGTTTGCATGAAAATGTGGTACAGCTGTAACAGCAGCAGAAAAGCACAGAGGGAACAGATTTAAATACACACAGTCTGTGCCTTAGTACAAGGAACACTTGTACAATTTTTCAGCACTTTTAACCTAAAACCATAAGGGAAGTATCATAACCAAAATCATAAAGCACTTGTAGTTTCTATCTTGATGCAGCTGGTAGAGGAAAAGGGAATAGGTCTGACTGCTTCAATTAGCAGCCTCTCCAGGGAAGTCACCTTCTTCTTAGGAGATGTTACCTTGAGATAGCTGGCCCAGGCAAAAGGTAGGATTTCTTCTGCAGCAAAGACATGGCCTCAGGGGGAATGAATGAAACGAAATCTTGAATTAAAGTTGACACAGGCACTGAGTAATTCAGAGAACTGAACTTTCATGTTTGAAGAGGCACATGTATTGTAGTGAAGTGTCTCTGAAGAGCTGAGTTGTGATTCAGCACTTATGAATTTACTGGCACTGACTCAGTGCACTTGGTATGTAGCTGGTTGTTCAAATCCTACCTCAGAGAAATCACTTTCCTCTGCCCACCAGTGCAGGGACAACACGAGTCATGCGACACTGCATGGACAGGGAGCTTGCTGAGACAGTTTAAAGAGCCTGGGAGCATCCATCCGGAGAGATTTTTAAAGCCTACTGCACTCCTAAAAACCTAATGTTGCAAACCAGAAAATTAACACCCGTAACATTTTTATTTTGGAATGTCAGTTCTTCCCACCTGCCTTCTGCTGGATGAGCTGGGTCAAATTTACAGTGTGTGTTTAAAGGCTTACGTTGAAATCTAGACCAGCAGACCTAGCGCAGGCAGCTACTTCTCAGGTTGCTTTGCTCAGCAAGGCAGTACCATCACACTCCAGTGTGCAAGAGCCTACTCCCTTGATGCTGGCTTTCACCTGAGTGGAGACCAGAAGCCATGTCCAGAACAGGTCCAACAGGGAAAATTTTCACAAGTGCATTAGTAATCATGGGAAACACCATTTGGCATCCTTGTTGTTAGACATTGTTACCAAAGCCTAAAATTTATCCTGCTTTTGTAATATTCAGTATGTTAAGAGACAGGGATGCTGTACTAGATGGACAAGTCATCTGATCCAGCATATCCATTTATACCCCAAGAATCAGAAGAGCAAATTGGTGGAGTCAATTAAAATGAGTCTAGGTCTCATGTGGTTGTGACTGTTGGAATTTAATGGGCCTGAGAAAGCCCTGTCTGGTTGCTCGGAGTTCCAGCCTGTCGGTATGCAGCAGACATTGCATCCAGGACACACACACACACCCGACCACAAGGACTGCGATACCACCTTTCCAGGGAGAACTCAGAAGGACTCCACTCATCTTGGCACAGACGTGAAGCACAGAAAAAGGGAACATGCTGCTGTCTCAAGCACTGAAGCTCTCATATTTCCATAACCATATATAGAGCAATGAGCTGATTACTCACTTTATATATACCGTTTTACACCAACAGCTGGCAGCAGTGACTTGGCCTGGCTTTTTTCTCTGATTTTGTTTTCATAGCTCCATGGAAACTACCAACAGTAAAAAACAAGGTTTTGAGGCTATGCTGTTCCACTTAGGACAGAGGCATCTTGCTCCCGCCCTTCCTCGCAGAATGCTGAGGTGCACTTTCATGCATTTTCAGGCTGAAGAGTCATCACCGATAAGTAAGTGATGACTGATGTGATCAGCTTTCTTCTGCAAGGCCCAATCCCGACAGGCCAGGGAGGAACAGGGCTCTTCGAGAGCCAGAGGAAAGGCAAGCGGGCAGAGAATACAAGAGGGGACAACCTCAGATCGTGGCATTGCTTTAGGTGGACCCCAGTCCCTGATGTCGAACGGTGAGTTAAAGACACCTACATTTACCCATGATTGTAAAGTCATTCCCATGTCTAGGTCAGGATTACCGTAGTTTCCTTTCATAGTTATTTCAAGGAAAATACCTGAAATGCCATCCTTTGGGGAAAGCTTGCCAATTGCAAGAATGACAAAGCACGAAAGGGAGCTGGGGTTGTTTAGCCTGGAGAAGAGGAGGCTCAGAGGTGACCTTATTGCAGTCTACAACTACCTGAAGGGAGGTTGTAGTGAAGTGGGAGTTGGCCTCTTCTCCCGGGCAACTAGCGATAGGACAAGAGGACACAGCCTCAAGCTTCGCCAGGGGAGGTTCAGGTTGGACATTAGGAAGAATTTCTTCTCAGAAAGGGTTATTAGACATTGGAAGGTGCTGCCCAGGGAGGTGGTGGAGTCACCATCTCTGGAGGTGTTTAAGAAAAGACTGGACGTGGCACTTAGTGCCATGGTCTAGTTGACATGGTGGTGTCAGGGCAACGGTTGGACTCGATGATCCCAGAGGTCTCTTCCAACCTGATTGATTCTGTGATTCTGTGAAAGAATTACTTAACCTGATGTTTGTGCGTTAAGGAACTAACTGCCTTGCTTAAACCAGCACCAATAAAGTTTCAAGAGGTTCTGTTTGTCCTGTTTTTTAATGCCAGTGTCCAGGGAGAGACTTGAAGAGATTTAATATATTCAAGAGGCCGGCGACTAAGGCAGGCTATATTTACATAGCATTTCAAGATATAAGCAGCCTTGTGAACTGTTAAATACAGTGATATTCTTTACTTAACAGGTGTGGTAGCCTATGGCTAATACAGCATGTGATGCCACAAAAATGACACAGCTTTTTTTCCCTCCCCACGGTGTGATTTCAGAGGCTGGAAGGTAAGCCATGGAAATCAACACACTAAAAATCTCTTGCACAGTTCAACTCAGCGCAGACTCTCCCCTCAAAGACTTCCACCTTTTTTTTTTAACAGAGAGAAGCTGTGCGCCACAAATTTTTCACAATTCTGAACAGGATTTTATACTTCACTAGTTCAGAAAAATATGCCATGCAAGCCTGAAGTGTTTGATATTAAACAAAGATCAGTGCAAGATGAGCTTCCTCTCAAATGCCTTTTGTTTGCAGTGCAAGGCTTAGGTGTTTGACCCACTGAAAAGCAATAGTGTACAGATACAGACACAAAGAAGCCAACCAAAAGGTGCTACAACTGAAAACCAAGTGCACAGCTGCATTTGCACACATGCTTATAATAAAAACAAGTATAATTTTAGCTATGGATAACATACGGATAATTTTTCATTACAAATTTTGTGAAAATTATTACTAATAAAGCTTTTTTGTGAAGGGCTCACCCCCAAACATGTTTTTCCTCACACCTTTTTTTGCAAACTTCAATTTTGCAAACTGTGATGGGAAAGCCTAAAACAGCCAAAGAAAGAAATCCACGGGGCTGGACTAAAGCATGACTGCGACCCAGTCACAGAATCACAGAATCAACCAGGTTGGAAGAGACCTCTGGGATCATCAAGTCCAACCGTTGCCCTGACACCACCCTGTCAACTAGACCAGGGCACTAAGTGCCATGTCCAGGCTTTTCTTAAACACCTCCAGAGATGGTGACTCCACCACCTCCCTGGGCAGCCCATTCCAATGGCTAATAACCCTTTCTGAGAAGAAATTCTTCCTAATGTCCAACCTGAACCTCCCCTGGCGAAGCTTGAGGCTGTGTCCTCTTGTCCTATAGCTAGTTGCCCGGGAGAAGAGGCCGACTCCCGCTTCACTACAACCTCCCTTCAGGTAGTTGTAGACTGCAATAAGGTCACCTCTGCGCCTCCTCTTCTCCAGGCTAAACACCCCCAGCTCCCTCAGCCGTTCCTCATAGGTCAGACCCTTCACCAGCTTGGTCACCCTCCTCTGCACTCGCTCCAACACCTCAACATCTCTCTTGAAGTGCGGGGCCCAGAACTGGACACAGGATTCAAGGTGCGGCCTCACCAGTGCCGAGTACAGAGGGACGATCACTTCCCTCGACCGGCTGGCTACACTATTCCTAATAGAGGCCAGGATGCCATTGGCCTTCTTGGCCACCTGGGCACACTGCTGGCTCATGTTTAGCCGCCTGTCGATCAGCACACCCAGGTCTCTTTCTGCCGGGCAGCTCTCTAACCACTCTTCCCCCAGCCTGTAGCGCTGCCCTGCTGGCCTGTTGCTATGCAAACAGCGTTCGCCAGAGCCTTAACTGGAGGAGCCTCCACAGCTGTCTTACAACATCCTTGGAAAAATCTTTACTCTTCAGTCTTGGCTAACTCATCATTTACAACTGTCTTTACTGAAGCTGCGCTCGCCTGGCTACTCCCTTCAGCGTGGGAAGGATGCCTGGCCGAGGGAGGGGAACGCCGCGCTGGATGACATTAACACCCACAGTCCAGTCCCAGCTACACAAAATGACTCATTGCCTGGCCCTGGGAAACACTGATTAATTTTTGTACCTGATTTCATTATTTGCCTTACAAGAATGCTGAGGAGATTAGTCAATATCTGTATTTAACTTAGAAAAGATCATCAATACAGAAATACAGGAACTACCCTGATCGATCAGAGCAAGAATAAGGAATGCCTCAAAAGAAAAAAAAAAGGAAAAAAAAAGGCATTGCACAACCTACAACCCAGATCTCATTTTTTTTAGAAATTATGAGACTGGTTTAACTTTAGGGCTCAAGTTAACATTTTGGAAGGAAAACGAATTGCTTACTGCAATAATCCTGGATACTCTTGTCCATGTAAGTCACACCAAATATTACAGGGAGTTAAACAGAACAACACGCCTGAGAAAAGGCAGTGCTAGAGCTGAACTCCCCTTTGTAAGAACATCTTGTAAGGGTTTCTATCCCAAAAGATTAACCTCTTCAAGCAACAAACACTGGGCAAATGCCCCAGTAAGCAAGCATGGCCCTATAAATGGCCCAGCTGACCTTACCCGCTCTCTCTTGCTGCCAGGCGAGCAGCCCACGCTTCCCTTTTCATGAATTCATGGCAATGCAAAAGGCAAGTCCTTCCTGATGCAGGCATGGATACCTGCACTGCTGCAGCAACCCTTAACCTGTGCTATGCTTTTACTTGCCTGCAGAGTGGCTATTAACAGCAACATCAGCAAATTTCATTAGTTCCAGTGTTCCTACAGCTATGGAGTAGATGTGCACCCTTCTAATGTTAAGTGTGTAACTGCCTGTTCACTTAAAGAAATACGTGGTCTGGGGAAGTGATCGTCCCTCTGTACTCGGCACTGGTGAGGCCGCACCTTGAATCCTGTGTCCAGTTCTGGGCCCCGCACTTCAAGAAAGATGTTGAGGTGTTGGAGCGAGTCCAGAGGAGGGCGACCAAGCTGGTGAAGGGTCTGGAAGGTCTGACCTACGAGGAACGGCTGAGGGAGCTGGGGGTGTTTAGCCTGGAGAAGAGGAGGCTCAGAGGCGACCTTATTGCAGTCTACAACTACCTGAAGGGAGGTTGTAGTGAAGTGGGAGTCGGCCTCTTCTCCCAGGCAACTAGCGATAGGACAAGAGGACACAGCCTCAAGCTTCGCCAGGGGAGGTTCAGGTTGGACATTAGGAAGAATTTCTTCTCAGAAAGGGTCATTAGACATTGGAATCGGCTGCCCAGGGAGGTGGTGGAGTCACCATCTCTGGATGTGTTTAAGAAAAGCCTGGACATGGCACTTAGTGCCATGGTCTAGTTGACAGGGTGGTGTCAGGGCAACGGTTGGACTCGATGATCCCAGAGGTCTCTTCCAACCTGGTTGATTCTGTGATTCTGTGATATACTTTCCAGCGCATTTCCCCCACTTAGAAAATAGTACATGAAAAAGACTCCCTGGTCTTTCAGAAGCATTCCCCTTTTCAGAAGGGAAGAGGCCGTGTAACACATCACTATTCAGTATGCAGTCTAGACTAACACATGGGTATTGCAACACTATTTTTCCTCCCAGAATGCTGAAAACAAAGGACGTTATTTTCTCATTATCAAGGTACAGATATGCTTTGTTCCTTCTTTGTATCCTCTCATTAACCTATAGCTTTTCCTAAATGCTCCCAGAAGGACAAAACAGCCGAGTCTGAATTTGAGCGAAATGGAACAGCAGGGAAAAAATACAGATAAGGCGGCCTAAAGGTTTAGTTCGAGTATTATACGCCTCGGAGAATAAGCCAAGATGGGCCAGAGGTTCCTGGGAACAAGGGTATACCTTCCCCACCCTCCTTACGAACCTGACTAACTTTTGCTTTGCTACTTCCTGAACAAACAGTAGAGGAAACTAGTTGCAAAGATGTGCTTAATTCCTCTGTGACTCCAGTCCATAATAAATGGGGAAATAACCAAAGTGGAACCATATTAATTTGAATTTCTTGAGAAATGGGGGAGTCTGGGTGTGGAAGGGGTGGGGATAGCATGCCGTACTTAAATGATGACCACTTCACTTTTCAGCAAAGAACCTATAAAACATTCCTCCAAGAGCTAAAGGTTAGAACAAAAGCTAGCCAACCTAAAATACTGTCATCACAGTGAAGAAAACAGACCATCGCTAGTCTGAGCCTGTTTTCTTAGGCAAATTAATTTTGCAGTGCTCTGAAAGTTTTGTGGGTTTTTGTATTTTAATTGGGCCAATTCTGTGATTTAGAATGAGATTTTTCATGTTGTTATCTAATTAAGCTTTTAAACAAGCAAACTGTATTTCTGGCAATTTTCAAATTAAAACCTCAAAAGTTTACTTTCCTAAAAAAAAACCTTTTTTTTCATTTAGAACATTTGCTATATTTGTTTGCAAATATTTTGTTTGCATCAAAGCTGCATTTTCCAGAGAACAAACTATTCCCTCAAATCCTTTCCTTATCTTCAATTGGTTGATCTATTTTGAAAAAAAAATCAGACAAGGCTTTGCAGAAGCTCTTAGCTGTTTCATATACATTAAGGCGTTACTGTTACCTTACTCAATCACAAAAATCCCACTGCCACCTTCCAGTGTTGTTCCGTCAGGTCACAAAAGCACACCCATGCCAGGATTCTCCTTCCAAACTGGAGGGCCCAGAAATCTTGTGGCAGCTGACAACGTCCAAAACACCCCTCAAAACTGTTGCAGATTTTAAGTGAAAACTCAAAAAGTTACACTTAAGATATTGCTACATGCAATAGCAAAAACATTGCTAGATGTTCCTTTTAGTTACCAGGACAGGAACTGAAAGGGCATCTGGATTCAGGGTCAGGTGCAGAAATCGGTGTGGATGCCCAGCCAAGCTGCCCACCTCGCAGGTGTCAGTGGCCTGGTGCTCAGTGTTATGTTTCAGAGCTACTTTGGAGTTAGCCCCACCCAAAGAATCTATATTCTTACATACATCCTGCAGATAAGTTGGGACTTCACTCAACTGTACAATATCAAGGTAACATACAGTTAATTATCATTACAATCTTGCAAATTAGTAAGGGAATCCCATGTCCCCATTTCCTCCAGCAGATTTGTTCCCCTATCCCAAGGACAATCTACTTCTAAAATACACAGCTGGACCACATCTACACTACTCCATGGGCTTGGACTGTTTCCAAAGGCTGGTAACGAGCCAGCCTTATGAGTACTTTGTACTCCTAAAAGCATACTTTTTTTTTTTTCCCCCTCTGCCAGTGCCACACATGGGCCTCTACTTCTAGCCAACATCTGGGATGCAGAAACCTCACACGCTGAAGCAACACATGGCTCCTCCCCGGCGTGAGAGTCCTTCCAACAGTTACACTTGCGGCAAATACATCTCACTTCACAGAATCACAGAATGTCAGGGATTGGAAGGGACCTTGAAAGATCACCTAGTCCAATCCCCCTGCCGGAGCAGGATTACCTAGACCATATCACACAGGAACGCGTCCAGGCGGGTTTTGAATGTCTCCAGAGAAGGAGCCTCCACAACCTCTCTGGGCAGCCTGTTCCACTTAAAGGAGAGCAGGAGGCAATGCACATTCAGGGCTTGGTGTTGGGGTTAAATATTCTCCCTCTTACACGTGAGCTTAACACATACGAGATACACACCTTAGGTCTGAAGTAGGGCTGGTATTTAAAGCTGAACAATGGCAGGGGTTCCCAATGTCACAACTGAATTCAATAAAGCTATACAACAATTCCACTTGGGAATACGGTTGCTGCTCTCTTGAATGAGCTAACAGAAATATCTGGTAATAAGGAGGACTCTGTTCCAAGAACAGTGCGTTGTGGACAATGCACAGAATTAACTACGGCTGGTTCTGACTGCTGACCAAACTTACTGCTGTGTGCTTAACATCACGTCTGTGCTACACAATGCCTCCGAGCATGGTCCCGTGCGATTAGCACACACAATGTGTTAGGGGCCGATGAGGCCATTCCTATTTGTAAACCAGGTGTGGTTCAATAGCATTTTATGCAAGGACTCCTATTGGCAAGAAAGGAACTGAACTAAGAGGTGCAAGCCACTGACAAAGTACAGGAAGACGTGTGTAAGCTTCCCACACACAGCCTGCCAAACACGCTTCTCCCAGGGCTTGGCCCTCGGTAATCAAGGGCTGCCAGTAGCTTCCTACTAAGCCAAACTGCATAGCTACTTCCCTGTGAGATTACAGGCTGGGGGATTTGGATGAGACCTACCATTTAATGTTAAAACTTCACTCTGGTTTAGCAGAGCAGATTCCAAAAGCCTAACACGAAAAGGAGATCTTTAATCTGAAAACCAGGCTCTCAGCAGGTGAGAAGCTATAGCTCCACTGAAGTCACTGTATCTACGTAACCTAGTGAAAAGACCAGCTCTCAAACTGGAGTTGTACATCCTTCTCCCCAGGCCCATGGCTTTTGGTGTTTGGGGTTGTTTTTTGTTTGTTTGTTTTTTAAAAATCTGTTCACAAATAGAAAAAAAGGACTTTAATACTTGAAGAAAGATAAATTGAGTAATCTTTAAATTAAAGTCTAGTTTCATAAGAGTTACACTGAAGGGCACACATAGACTGAGTTTGTGTTCCGTGACCAGGGAAGGAGGAAGAGTTTTAGAGAAGTTGGTCAGTGCTGAAGAGGAGTGGGCAGAGCAGCCACTTGTTTCTCCTTTAACTGACAGCACTATGGCCAGCTTATCTTGTATGCTCTTGCATAGGAGCATACTGAGATATGGGGCAAAGGCACAGACACAACAACAAGACTCCAGAGGCATATGTCCTGTGTGCAGGACTACAACAGGATCCAAAAAGCTGTATCTATCTTGTACTGGATAGTACAATGCATTCCTGTCCAATCTCCTGACCATAGAGGACCTCATATCTCACCTTACTGCTACAATAGGTCACTTGAGTGCATGTTGTGTGCTTGAGTAGTACAACCAACATGACCTGAAAGTCACATGAAGACTGTATGTATGTGTAATAAGTACTCGTCCTGTATCTCACAAGTCACCAAGAGAGAGGATGGCCACATGAGCTTTGGACTGGACTATCTGATGTGTCATACACAGCATGTGGTACATTATACCACTTTATTGACCCATGATTTAAGATGCAAACCCCCTTTTTATATTTCTGTAAAACAGTTAGTAAATTAAACAGCATTATAGCAAGTATATGCTACCTTGTAATTTCGATTTTCATGTCTTCTGTGTGTACTTTGCTTTAAGACTGCACCTTGACTGTAGGCCTAATAAAAAGTCCCGTACTCTTGGACAGCATGACAAAATCAATGTCTCAATGCGTACTAAGCTTGCTGAGCTGTATATAAAGACCAGACAAATGCCAACCGATGCAACTCATACAAAAGAGAGCAACTTTGAGCCCAGAACACCCAAGAGTGTGCGCCCACGAGTGACCACGTGCGTGTGTGCACACAGCCTGGCTTTTTCCTAACCCAAAAAATCCCATAAGCCAAGAAAACAAACTCCACTCTTTTCCCTGAGTGGGAGTTTGTTTAACACAAGCACTTGCTTCAGACATGTGACTAGGAAAAGAGTTCCAAAACGTTAATTTTTTTTCAGTAAAGTCCTTACGTATTGAATAGGCTTGAGGGATTTGACTGCAGCAGTTGGGCAACCACAGGAATTGAGGTCAACGTAGAGGCCTTCTTCCAGCACGCAGTGATTGTCAGTGATTTCCCCTTGGTAATACAGGAGCCAACTGCAAGAATAACGTAACAAAAAAGATTAGCTGCTCTAGCTGCTTATTAACGGTAAGTTTTTTTTCAAGATTTAATATTTGCTAAGGAAATAAGGAATAAAAAATTTGTTTGTTCTTGTTAAGCTTAAAAGTAAGGTGACTTGAAAGGCTATGCGACAAAGCAACCAAAGCAGCAAAATCAAATCATGTGGTACAGAAATCTCAGCTCCAGAGTCAAATGACGTGAGTGGAATGCAGACACTTCTACTGTACCAAGTTCTCAAAATCTGGAATAAATTGTAATTGGAGTTAAAAAAAGAATCACAGTAACTGTGCAAACTTCCCACAGGGAAAGCAAAATGCATACTACCCAAACCAATGACAGGACGAGAGTTACTGAGATGCACTGCAAGACAAAGGGTCTAAGACATGATGGAATACGATGGGCATGTGTTATGCACTTCCAGCTGTCTGAGATTTAGTAGCGTTTAAAAAAAAAAAATTCATATTACTTAAAATGGTGTCATGTAAAACAACAGACTTACCATCCCCGAAGAACCTTAAAAGAACATGGTATGAATGATGTAAAATCAGAAACTTCTGCTGTGAAATCTATACATGCTCCTTGGAAATGTGTATTACTGAAAGCTTTGAGCTACAAGAACAAAACAAAACAGAACCAGTGACTGGAAGGAAAACGAACACATTATTGTTAATGTAAACAGAGATAGCTGTGGTCTTAGAGAAGTATCCATTCAATTCACAAAGACATAATAAACAGAATGAATTCTCATTTAAGGAATCTTTTACATTTCTGCAGTTGCTTTATTATTAAAAAGATCAAGTGTTTTATCGTCTCTGGGCCCGGTACAGGATGCTTCCCAGTGATGCTAAGGCAGTATTATCAAGCATTAAGTTCAACTGCAGCAGGAGAGGGCCCAGAGAAAAAGAGCAGGCTAGGACTGAAGGATGTTATCTTCCATCCAAAGTACCCCTGAACTGCAGCTAACTCTTGCTACAGCTCAGCAATCCAGTGTTCAAAACAGGACGGGGAAGCATTGGTCAAAAGGTACAGGACTACTGTTGACGAAGTGCTTTGAAATCTTCTGTGACCACAGTGATCGCAGGTACTTTCTCATTTAAGAACTAGCAGAAGAATTTCTGGGGGAACGGCCGTACAACCTGGTAGATGCACCATGAGCTTCTGAAGTTCACCTAAGCTGTTTTTACATGTCATGGATGAAGAACTTGAAGCCACACTGAACCATACCCCACCAGTCAGGTGCGATCAATTCACCCTGAAAAAGCCGTTAAGGTTGAAAGTGTTGCAGTAAAAGAAAAAAGAAAAAAAAAAGGGGGGAAAAGGTAGTATGATATAGCCCATAATCTATAGCAAAGTCACCTAGAATTCTGTACCCTTGGGCCACCACTGCATAACTGAGGTGAATTTCACTTTAAAGCCTGAAAGAGAGGCTGGAAAAGAATGAAAAAATTAACTGTATCAAAAGAACAGCTCATATTCTGTAGTGGAAGAAAAACACGATAGCTGTTGCAAGAGCTGCTTCCCCCTTCATGCCCCAAATTGGCCTAGCTTACTGCCAAAGAAAAGAAATCCATTGCTTTTGCCAGTACAGAGCGAGAAGGCCAAACACAAGTATCAGCAAATGATTTTATGGAAAAGCTCAGTCTATGTTTTTAAAAGAAATGAGTATGTTTCCTCTTAGAAAGAACAAGAAAGGCTTAACTTGGCCTTGCATGCTGTAACTGCAAATTGGAAACACAAATCAGCTACAATATAATGTGTAACTGATTTTTCTGTAAATATAATTACACTGCTATGTCACAAAGCATCTATTTAAGCTATAATTACATAGTATTTTCTACCCACTTATCTCAAAGCTCTTTATAAAGGAATATATATACACTGTCTTTCTTTCATAGGCCAGAAGCTATGCAGGGCCTTTAAAACAGATCTATAACTCATTTTTATACAGAAGATATCTAATAATGAATGATGGTCTTAATTTGACAAGAGCTGGGGTGAAGTACTGATTCCTCAGTGAAAACATTGCATATCACAGAATCACAGAATGTTAGGGACTGGAAGGGACCTCGAAAGATCATCTAGTCCAATCCCCCTGCCGGGGCAGGATTGCCTAGACCATGTCACACAGGAACGCGTCCAGGCGGGTTTTGAATGTCTCCAGAGAAGGAGACTCCACAACCCCTCTGGGCAGCCTGTTCCAGTGTTCAGTCACCCTTACAGTAAAGAAGTTTTTCCTCAAATTTATGTGGAACCTCCTGTGCTCCAGCTTGCACCCATTGCCCCTTGTCCTGTCAAGGCATGTCACTGAGAAGAGCCTGGCTCCATCCTCTTGACACTTGCCCTTTACATATTTATAAACATTAATGAGGTCACCCCTCAGTCTCCTCTTCTCTAAGCTAAAGAGACCCAGCTCCCTCAGCCTCTCCTCATAAGGGAGATGTTCCACTCCCTTAATCATCTTCGTGGCTCTGAGCTGGACTCTCTCTAGCAGTTCCCTGTCCTTCTTGCACTTATTCTCAAACTGCAGCTCTCTCTGCTTTGTCAGGGTTTGACATTACTATATGAAGTTTCGCTTCCTAAAAAGTCAACAGACAGCATGTTAAAATACAAATACAAGTTATCACAGCAATTATCTCTGCTGCCTGAATCATCTGTACAAGTCAGCTGCTAACGAAAGAGGCTTTGTTCTTGCCGGGCAAAACCAAGTTTTATTTTTAATAAATAAAATGAATGACTTTTTAGGGTTGGTGATTTCAGGCATTCTTACATGATATGTACTTTGTTTATTAGGGAGCCTGGCAGAAGGAAAAGGTCAGGGGAGTTACTGAGAGGTTTAAAAAAATTTAGTTGGTTTTCAATTTCTGAGGAGCAACTAAAAACAGAAGTGAAAACCAGACACAATCTTGTAGACAGTGAAAACAGTTCCCTTATCTCAGACATATGTTTATTAAGGGGGGAAAATATATAATCATTCAAAATAACTGGTATATGGCTTATACACGGGTCAAACATTAGGATGCTTAAGGACTTGCCACCTCATATGCACCACACTTAAGTTCCAAACTAAGAGACTGTTGCACACATGGAAACTTTGCTTTTACTTTGAATGGGAAATTTTTCATATTTACCCAAAAGACCATCCTTTACTTATCCTAAGTGATTAAATGTTTTCCCATAAAAACTCACTCAAAATACTTCCCCTCCTAAAAGAACTGTGGCAATACGAATGACGTTCTTCCTTCCCTAGCTTTGGGGCAGAATCCTATGAAAAGCAGGACTGTGATAAGTCAGGATAGTGTTTATTAAAAACTGTGTTAAGACTGCTATTAGAGAAAGCAAAAGGTAAACCACAATGTAGGACATGTGAGTATTTAAAGGTGACTGTGCATATACATACACAGATTTTTTCCACATATCACTGGAAATAAAAAGACTGTAAAGCACAATTTATTGAAACTTCAAAGGTTTGAATTGATCTTAAAAGGTCTGCAAAACTGGATTAAATCACTCAAAGAATAATTTGTGGGAGATCCTGAAAAAGCAGAAGAGTTGAAGATGGAGAAGAAAATTTTCTTCAACTGTTTGGATCTCACCAGTTTCCTCTGAGTCGGTTATTTTATCTTGTGTAATTTACAAAGGTCTTACTGTGAACGTACTTGCAAGTTTTTGATTTGGCCGCAAACTGCCATATGAATAGGTCTGGCAGGAAATCAGTGTTTCAGACTAAAATAATACACCAATTATGTCTTCAGACAGGAAACATTTCCTGTAGTCCTGGGTTAACCATAAAATTGTAGAACTAGAATACCTGGAGAAAAAGAAGGGTGTGGTCAACCCGCAATGTTGCCCCACAACACAATGTATGTATTTCCCATGCGCTTACGGCTATTATACCCATCCAAGCAAGAAAGAGCAAAATTGTGTCCAGATGACAAAATATTTGAGTTTTCTCAAACAGAACCATTGAGCTCTGAAGTCTCTTTTGTCTGAAAAAAATGTCATGCTTCTTGAAATGAAGTTTTTCAAATTTGCTTAATTAAGAGCATGTCATAGAGAGAGCAGTATAACCACTTAGATCACCACCCATGCTAGCAGCACACTCTAGGACAGAAAAAAAAGACATCAAACAACGAATGCAGGAAGGGAGGAGAGCCCTGTTGGGACAGAACGTTGCGGGAGACACAGACCATCCTTGGTCATGAGCACAAACACTTAGAGAAGGTTTATGGTTTTGAAAGATATCACAAAGGTACTTTAATGGAACATAACCTTGTAAGATAACGACCAAAAGTGCAAAACCCTAAACTAACTTGTTCTTCAGACTAAAAGTGAATTATAGGGACCGCCTTCTCTTTATAAGTTGTCGCCACGTCAGACACGGCTTTCAGGGAAATAGAATGTATCATAGAAGAGATTTATCACAGATTTGTTATCTCAGGATGTGTTCAGTTAAGGTCAGACGTTACGGTGAGAAAAAGGGAAGTGGTACCTGCTGCTAAAGGAGTGGCTATACATGATTGGGAGACTATGAAAAGCAGAGCTATCAGCATCCAAGACTAAAAAACGCAGCTTCCCCTATTGATGCATCTGCAGGTTTGAGGAGTACAGTTCAATTTTCTGTGGTTTATACTTTGTTCTTCGCCTCATACGTGAACAAGGTAGTGACAAACCAGATATAATGCAAAATAATGGAAAAAATATAAGCCACAAAGAGAAAGATGAATGCATGTGATAGTGAGTTTCCAAAAACAGGAAGGAAAGAGGAAAATTAATAGCTATAGAGACCCAAAGTCACTCGAAACCTACAGAACTGCTTGCATTTTTGAGGACAGAATACTAAAAGGTATGATCTGGAATAAAGCAAAGAGTAGAACATTATCAGACTCAACCTTTACACATCTACTAGTTTCCTCCATCAATGCTCTGCTGTATGGAGATGATAATACTGAGATATCATCTGAAGTAACAAAGCAAGACATTGAACATTACCTGTATTTAATTATTAAACGTAGCTTAGTAATAGAGACTGTTATATAATGTCAACATACCAAATGTGAAGGCTCATTTGTTCCAAGTGGTTCCTGCAATAATAAACATATATACATGAATATAAATAAGTAAAATTAATTACAATTAATTTCCTAGAAGACACGTCAAGTTCCTGAAATTTGTTAATTATGAACTCAAGAGCAGAGAAAAACACACTTCCCGTGCTCTTGGCACAACTCTGTTCCCCAGCCTCTGCCATCAGCTGCCTGTAAGCTCATGACTACCTGCCTGACTGTTCAGTCCCTTTCCACACAGAGAACTTCTATCAGCATTAATTAGTTCTTATAATGTGGATTAGAGCCCATGTAAATGTCTCTGTATGTATTTTTGAGTCTATTTCTTGAAAAAAAAGACAGAATTAAAAACAACAGAAGACTAGGACACCTCTTTCAACACGTGCTCTTCAGAGTAAGGTTAAATGTTTGTTCCTTTTCTATTTTCAGTGCAGTAGTATAAGTTATTATACACTCATTACCGAGGATTATCTTTGTTTTGCATTAGGGTTTTGATAGTTCTGGCACTAATCTATTTGGGCAAGTTGCACTGCCTTGGATTTAATAATGGATTAAGAGTACTCCCTGTCTTTATTCACTACATGCACTACAAATATTTTAGCATAAAAATAGGGGAAAAAAAAAAAAATCACACCTCTATCATACAACAATAATGCAGGCCAGAAAAAATCTCAAGTGTTTTTATATCCATTATCAATTAGGCATTATAAATTACTATGTTTTAAGGCAAATTAATCTTTCTGGGCTAGGATATTCTTTTCGTGAATGCAGTCTGCAAAAGGGAAGTTCTTACGAAGTTTCCCTGACAACTTTCTCAACAGATAGAAAGATCCAGAGTGTCCATTTCAGTCTCCATCCTGAACAGACTCATTAAATATCATCCACAGGGGTCTTTAACTTGTTTCCAAGTAAACAGACAAATTGATTAAACAGCATAGCCCACATGATAACATTATTGTATGCTCTGATCTCCAAAGGTCTCATTTCTTTTAAGTTTTCCCCTTAACAAGTTCTGGTAACTCACCAACTTAATAGGTCGAATTGACATGATGATTTTACTAGATCCTCCCCAGTCAAAGAAACATTTATATTTTCCTTTCTCCAATACATATTGTTCTCCACAGAAATATTTCTGCTGATATGCGACCCACCTGGAGAATGACACAAAAATTAAACTGAAAACATCACATTTTTCTGTGTATTTTGATGAACATACTAATGAGTTAAACAGAACAATTTTCTTTGGAGTTTTCTTCAACTGACAGACAGTGTAACATCAAACCCAATGAGAAGAGCAAAACTGTCACACACTTGATTTTCTGCTTTTATGTTGCAAACACTACTTTGACAAACACACAACTTTGGGTCTCTGCCTTTCTGTCAACTATACACTCAGCATGAGATGATGCCTTGCTTAGAAGCCCAGAGGAAAGACACTTAATTGACAAGTTTTTTAATCTCTCTCAGCTGAACCTGTGTGTGTTCAGCATCCCCCCAGACAGGGCTTTCTTCCAACTTTTCCAGTTGGATTTAAGAAAAATAGTGCCAGAAGAAAGAGAAGTAAATGAGGAAGCCTTGGTAGGATGAGATAAAGCAAAAGCTTGCAATGGTTGGCAGTTCAAGCTTCTCCCACCCTGCTTTCCGTGTTGCAATCAAAGAAAGAAATCCCCAACTACGTGTGACCGAGGGTGCCTCTAGTCCTGCACAAGCTCTTTGGCAGTGGCAGAAGTAGGTGGAGGCCAGTTAGATGAGTTAGAGTTAGTAGGTGGATGCCGCTAACCTAGCCACTTTTGGTGGTGCATTCCTCTCAGTCACCCAGCACCTGGGACTGTTATATTAGGGATATTATAGGGCATCTCCTTTCCTAGTCCTTTTAGCACCCATTTATGTCTGTTTGTCATTAATTTGATGCTTTTTAAAACCTCCTGGTCCTATCTGCTACCACAGCCTACTTTACCAGCAAGTTCCAGAAACTCACTGTCTCCAGTGTAAGAAAGGCTTTTTGCTTCCCAGCTCTACACCTGTCTTAAAAGCAATCTTCAGCCAGTTCTGTAAAGCATCCCCCAATTGTTGTCATGAGGGATTCTGGGAATGCTGCTGCATTAAGCTTGTCTACCACTTTCAGGATTTTGCAGATCTCATTCATATCCCTCCTTAGCCAACTCTTCTCCAAACTGAGTCCCAGCCTTTTATCCTTGTATCTCATGAGGATGATATCCAGTCTCTGTGTGAGCAGTTCAAATCCCCCACTATTGCTACCTGTCCTAAGTTTGAAGCTTTTTTAGCCTCACTTAACAGTTGCTGATACCTATCACCATCACCACTAGGGTGGACATGACAATGTTAACACTGCACTTCTAAAATTACTATTGAAGTCTGGAATTTCCACGCACATGATTCCATAGTGCTCTTTTCCCATAATGTATTTCATCTTTTAGCACTTGATATCATTCTTCATGTACAGTACCACTCCCGTGCCTATAATAGTTTACTCTACCATTCTTATAGAGTTGGTAGCTCCTCCCTCCTGCAAATCTCTGCACTATCAGCTCCATCAGAGCTGTAATTTCATGTCACGCATTCTAGTTCCCCTGTGCTATTTTTCAGGCTTCTAGCACTTGTAAGTTTTGTCCTTGCTCCATCAGTTAATACTGCATATCTCCGTCAACAGACACTGCAGGCAGTCTAATTTGCCTTCCTTGTTTACTGCAATTGTGCTGTTTATTTTCACAGAATCACAGAATCAACCAGGTTGGAAGAGACCTCAGGGATCATCGAGTCCAACCGTTGCCCTGACACCACCATGTCAACTAGACCAGGGCACTAAATGCCATGTCCAGTCTTTTCTTAAACACATCCAGAGATGGTGACTCCACCACCTCCCTGGGCAGCCCATTCCAATGTCTAATAACCCTTTCTGAGAATAAATTCTTCCTAATGTCCAACCTGAACCTCCCCTGGCAAAGCTTGAGGCTGTGTCCTCTGGTCCTATCGCTAGTTGCCCGGGAGAAGAGGCCGACTCCCACTTGACTACAACCTCCCTTCAGGTAGTTGTAGACTGCACTAAGGTCACCTCGGAGCCTCCTCTTCTCCAGGCTAAACACCCCCAGCTCCCTCAGCCGTTCCTTGTAGGTCAGACCCTCCAGACCCTTCACCAGCTTGGTCGCCCTCCTCTGGACTCGCTCCAACAGTTCTCTAAAATGTATTTTAATTTTCAGTGCCAGCAGCCTGACTTTATTATAAATAAGGCACAGCCCATCCTTTCTGTACAGGCTCCACCTGTCCCAAAAAGGTATCCCAGTTCTTAACATACCTAAAATCCCTCTTTTGTATTACTGCCAAAGCTCCTGTATCATGAAACTACAGTCAAACTACAGTCTGTGTGTGTAAGCTCTGGAGGGACATCACAAGCTTTCTCTAGTAACAAGAATGCCCAGATCCAAGTCAAGGTGTAGGCATGAGATTAAGAGAAAACTAAGATTTCTTTTTTTTTTTTTTTTCCACCATTTACCAAGGAAAGTGAAAGAAACATTGTTCTCCCCCAAATAGTTACCACCTGCACCATGTGAAATATATTCTGTCAAAAGATGTACCCAAACCCAACTGTGCACAAAAATACTTAATACTTCCATCCATATATTTCAGTAGACTTACACGCCACTTCTCACAAGAATTGATCTTGTCTCTGGGCCAAATCCAGCCAGCTCCAAATCAGGGACTTCTTCATTGACGATGTCTAATGCTTTCCCATCTTCATCATCAGACTGAAAAAGTGCCACTGATGACTCTATGAAATCCTAAGAGGCAGCACAGGAGTTAGAAGACAGGGATCACAGCTCAGTGACACTTCACAATATAAAACAGTTTGGAAAAGAGTTATAGCCTGAAAGATAGTGTTTTAAAGCAGTGAAGGGGCTTAGGCCCCTTGTGTGGATCTTTACGGGATATTTTGGCACTGAAGTGCCTAGCTGGAAGCCTGGCAATCTGATACGGCCTTCAGTGGTTTCCAGTGAAAAAAGGAAGAACCTGCTGCCCCTGAGCATCATCCTCTCCTCTACGAGGATGACTGAGAGTGCAAAGATGCCTGTGTGGGAAAAAGAAGGGTCGGGGATTTAGCACTGATCTTCTGACAGCTTCACAAATGACTACTCCAAGCATCACCATGACTAGTCTTTTACTCCAAGTTGTCCTTCCTCATCCCTTCTCAGTGAGAAGACAATAATCATGGAGAGGAAAAGACTGGGCAAGATCACCTTTCCAGCACAAGGGGTTTGTAGTTTTTAGATGCATCAGTTGTAAGACAAATCTCTACAGCTATAAAATAAGTCCCGTGTGACACTGTCACATTCTCTCTTATATAGCCACGTGACACTGCTTTATGCTGTTAGCTAGCACAGTTGCTTGACCAGATTACTTGCACAGCTTCAGATTATTTGAATTTGAGTTTCAAATCTCTGACATTTTAACCACTTAGCAATTTAAACACACAGTCCAGTCACTGCTTGGGGAAATGGAAAACAACAATCCATTCACTTTCTTCCTTTAACTTTTAACAAAAAGCACAAGCTCAACTCAGTTTCAGTGTTTCTGAAACATTCAGCAATGTTATATTAAGTTGAAAATAAGTAAGTCTTGCAAACAAGAGAAAAGGCTATCAAGGAAATACAGGAGCCAATGCAGATTCACAAACATATAAGGACACCATCACAGGAATTATTGCACTGAATACTTGCTGCTGTAGGACTCACAAGCTACCAACCAGACAGCAGAACGCTGAAGGCTACACTGAGAAAACAAAGACTTACAACAATCAAAAAACCACTTAGAAATAAGGCCAGGTCAAGCATGCAGTCAGATTCATTTGGTCAGGTGAACCTGACCAAACAGGCTCTTTAGAGGACACCATGCCTTTGTACAGGATTCAATCATAATGAATAATGAAAATCAGTTTTAGAACAAACACTTGATGTGGCTCAACCTCTCTGCATTGTTTACAGGACACTAAAAAGTAATGGAACAAATTCTGTAGTAAAACTGGTTTTCCCACCATGTCCTTTCATTCATTTAAAAAATTCCAGCTACTTCAGGTATACAGTAGAAATTGAAATGCCAGGTCTGGCAAAATTGCCACGAACAACTGCAGCTTCATACTACTTTTTAGACTAAAAAATACTAGTGCAGTTTTAGTGCAAATAAAAACTATCTACCCTTAACAGTCCTAAAGCAAGGCCTTGGTAAGAGTTCCTGAAAACCTATTTAGATCAAATCTGCCCATGATTTCTTTGACTAAATTTAAAATGCTGAAGTATACCCACAATTGTAATTCCATTTAAAACGTTTCAAATTCAGCCATCATTTTTTTCTCCCTAAATTTTCACTAAAGCTTCTCTTACAATAAAGCAACAGGGGATATGCTGTATTTGACGCCAGCATGGCCAATACAGGTGGTGAGAACAGAGCTGGCAGTATGCTGGAAAATACAATTCTACAAGTCCTTTCTGTATCTGCTTCCAAAACACTCCCCGAATCCCCACATTAGAGCTTGTGACTGTTCACAGCAGAAATATTTAAGACAGACAAAACCTGAAAGCTCTTGCAGTATGCCTACACGCGTGTACATCTTCACCAGTGGGTGGGGAGGGGTGACTTGCAACAATCCCTCTTTTGTGTGCAATGTCTTAACCTTTCTGATTTGTCAGGAAATTAAATTCATGTCTCAGCTCAGCTGCAGTCACTGGTATGTGTACAGAACCACGGGTCGGATTTTCCTAGCACTCATAAGCTCTGGTGGAACCTGTCATGTTGAGTGTTGTGGCGCAGAAACATCTGAATAGCTTTGCATAGCACTAAGCCACATTGGCAGAGCTGGTACTGACACAGGCTAACGAGGTAAGCTGTACCCAGCCTGGCTCTCTGCAGAGCCATTTACGTGCTTCTGTACCACACTGCCTGCTTTGGGAACACGGCACAAAGACATTTGATCTGACTCTGCCTGGAGCTGACTCAGGTACACAGGGCTCATTAGCTTCAGCTTCATGGCATGTAAGCCAAGCTAAATTGTTTTCGGGTCTGGGCTGGCCTTAAAGCCTACACAGTCAAGGTCACTTGGTGTCATGCCTGAGCTAAAAACCAAAAAAAAAGTCTAGTTGGATTGGCCCCTACATGAGACCACACCAGTGAGTACACACAAAGAGCAGGGTCAATGCCCAGCCCCACTCCCTACTGAAGCTGACCATGAATAATATAACTCGGCCACATTTCACAAAATCCTTAATCTTCTACAGACACTCTTGAATTCATCTGACTAAACCAGAATTTCTAGGGAAAAGCAATAAATATCTGATATCCAGGAACACCTCTGTGGAGCCTGAGACCATCACCACTTCTCCTGACAGAATTTCTGAGATTACAGAGAAGAGCTAGTATGTTCGCTGTGCAGTGAGGGGCCTTAAGCACTAGTTTTGGATTTTTGTCCAGGCCCCCTTGAAAACAAGAGTTTGGTACTAAAATGTTTTTAAAATCCTGACCTCAAGTATTGTATACAAAGTCACGAAGGGAGCACGTGGCAAGCCTGAACACTGACCTATGTGCTGCACATCGGAGAGAGGCGGTCAATCTGTTGGTTAAGCCAAACAACAAAATGCCAGTGCCATTAGTAATTTTACTGGCAGCTAGCTCATTGCCTTTAGTTATGCTACAATTTGAGGAAAGGTATTACTTACACTTTTATTATCAATACGTACATATTGATACATATTTATATGCCAATTGGAATGATATCTGTTGATACATGAGTGCGAATGATACATGTTTTTAAAACGTTAATGACTTGGAGCATCCTGACTGTTCTAGGCATGAGTCAAATTAAATACGTGCATAGACGTGGAAGGTCATCCCTGCTAGCCACATGCACAATTTAAGCTTGTAATTATGTCATTTGCCAAGAGGAAGAATTAAAAAGATCAATTGCAGTTACTCAAGTATCCCATGTATAGCTTGAAAAGAAAGAAAAACTAAGATTAGTCAGTCACTGAATACGATTCTGCACATTCAAAATGACGAGTTAGAAGAAAATTCCTGCCTGTTTTTGTCAGAAACCTGAAAATAAACTACAGAAGGACATTTTTCTTCAATTCAGTTTATTCTCCTATCTTTAAGTTATACAATAGATTCTGATTATAAATACAGCTTTTTCTAGGTGCCTTTCATAAAAACCAAACCAGAAAATTGTGAATTTAAGCATGGCCTTGTTGGTTTCAGATTCGCTTTTTTTTCCTTTTTTTTTTTTTCTTCCCCAAAAATGATGACTGTTAAGAGAACGAGTTTGCTCAAAATGCTTATCTTCAAACTTCACAAAATTCCTGGCTCAAGAATATCACATCTCCTCAGATGAGGAGATAAGTAATCTGAGCATACAAGACTGAGTAACCTCAGAGTGGACAACATTAATTCTCAAAAGGAGCCACTTTCTGCAGCTGTTTTTAAAGCTCATGAGTTCCTATTACAATAAAAAATCCTCAAACCCCCAAACAAACAAAAAACATCCAAATCAAAGGAAATTATAAAGTTCTAATCCCATGTTTCCCAATCACTGAAAAGTCCAACTTTGCTTCCAATACTGGACTCTGATATAGTTTTTATTACTATTTCATCTCTGACCTGACTAAACACATTTTAGCAGCAGGGATTTTTTCACCATGATTATTTTTGCTGCCAAAATTTTCTGGCACAAAAATCACAGAGACAGAGGGTAATGTTGTTTTAAAGGCTTGCAACAGCTGCTGTGTTGAAAAGCTATTTTTTTTTTAATAAAGAATTACAGTGTACACTTATGCATGTTAAACTTTTAAAGAAAATTCTGTTCTAGAGATTCAAACAGCTTGAAGTGCAGAAGTGAGATACTTGGAAAATCTGTCAGGTAGACAAGGAATTCTGCATGATACATTCTTTGTATGAACTTTACAAAGGCTATTTAGAACCTGCTTGTGCTTTACAATATACCAGCAAGAAGGAAAATAATGATAGTGAACTTGGGCAAAAGATGGAATGACTAAACCCAAGACAGCTGTACCGTATACGAAGAATAACCTTCCTCTTTATGTATAGAACTGTGCATAATTGGTGTGAAATTCATACTTACAGCCTGAAGGAACCGGAAAGACAGGACAACACTGTCAGTTCCCCCCCATGAGTGTCTGTCTTCATAATCTCCCTCCTCCAGCAAGTACTGATGGCCTTTGTAGCGTTCCTTATCATAGGCAACCCATCTACAGCAACCACACAACAAAGAACGATAAATAACTAAAAGCAGAACAACTGCACACGTGATTTACTGTAACAAATAAAAGGGGAAGAGAACATCCTAAGAACGCTGAGTATCACAGACTCAGCTAAAAACCAATGCAATGCTTGTTTGAAATCACAATGGGCACCCATGAAGTGTGCTTTGTGGATCAAAATCCCACCATGTGATTTTTTCTCCAACAACAGTTTATTTGTGTAACGCTTCTGTGTGTACCTCCTCTCAGTCAGCCAAACTCCCAATGCCAATATTTGGTGCTACAGAGGCTAGTACACATCTAGTGGCCAAAACGCTGTAAGCCACCAATGGAAAATGAGAAAAACCAAGCAGGAGATGTCTTAATAAATGACAACAAATAAATGACAAGGGTGTACTAATAAATGACGAGATTCTGGTGACAAAACTAATGTATTTCAGCAGAACAAAATTTCACTCGCTTATGTCATTTCCTCCTCTAATTTACAAACATATACATGAATACACAAGTGAATTTAATATATACAATATACTGCACATGGAATATATTTTAGCACTAAGGGAATAAAGCTTTTTAAAGTATTTTGAACAAATAGATAAGGCTCGATTAAAAGAAGGCATTTCTACATCAACTTTGAAAGCTCTAATGGATCTTAATTTGAAAAAGTGCTTCCCCCCTCCTTCTTTCTTTCTTGTAAGCATTTCTTTCATTAAAACTTCCTTGTAAGTATTAGAACTGCTGTACAAATTCTGTCGGTGTTGAAATTTGGCAGGCAGGGATAGCTTTACTTTTAGTACCATTTGGTTTACATTAATTCAGCTGTTTAAGTTACCGCAGTATTAACAATAAAAGCTGCCACAACAGAAGGAAAGATGATTTTTAGTAATTTGAGGCTTCCCAGATAGCTAATACATAATGTATTTATTAATAGATTATTTGAGCATTCACAATTACATTTATTTTGAATTTAGCACTTTTAAGATTCTGACAACAGCCTGAAAGCATGTATGTTATTGAATCTTTATAATGAAGTATTAACATTGAAATCCTCTAAGAAAAAATGAAAGTTTCTGAAAACTATTTTCTTGCTAAGCTCTTTGGCAGAAGCAACTACCCTGCATGCTTTCAAACAGTCCTGTCCTGTTGGGTCTTGGGAGAGGCTGAAAGAACAATGCATGGGGTTGGCAGCTCTCTAGAACAGCTGGCGCTGCGCCTGCCTCGTGAGCAGTCCACCTAAGGACCGTGTTACACAGCCCTTCTTGTGCATGTGTATGACAGAGAGAGGGGCAGGGACACACAGAATCAATCCAAGGCCTCAACAAAGGCAAATAAGGGCGGATTCTTAATTCCAGATAACATGCAACAGGTGGCAAAGGAAAACCATTAAGACAATAAAAGAGTTTATAGATTTCAGAGGCATTAAAATGTCAAACTGAAGACTGACCACTCCTACCTAAGGTCATTTCTGTAAATTAAGTAGAGACTATGAGCAGTATCAAGCAATACAAATTAAAGCTCTATGTCAATGTTGTCATTAAGGAACAAAGTGGCCTAGTTTATTGGCATCCAAATGGCAAACACTGACTTTACACCTCTCACACACTTAGTTTTACCTTCCCATATTCCCTTAGATAGATAAGGCATACGGAGATGTTGTTTTATCCAAGGCTGATAATTGACAAGAGAAATATATACTCCTTTCTTTTCAAAATATTTTACCAGTGAGAGATTCTAATCACCCTCAGTTAGCATTTCTTAGCATTTAGTTATCATTTTCTATTTTAAAGGAAATAAATACAAAAGTGAAATACACTTACACTCCACCAATTACACGTATTGATCCAATTTCCTGAAACTCCTCTTCACTACCGAACAGAGCTGGGACAGAACTGATGTTTTCTGAAAACTCTTTGGACCATCCTCCAAAGTGGGTTTTCTCATATATTATTATCTAGAAAACATGATGTTGAACAATGTCTTGAGTATGTCCTGAATAGCAATTTGAAGTTTGGGTGTGTTTACTGCTACAGTATGTGGAAGACACCTTTTCCCACCCCCACGAACAAGCCACCACTCTGAAGAAAATTCAGGGTTGCATTCCTCAGCCTAGAAAGCACCTAAATAAAGGTTTTCTATTTCCAGCATGCTCGTATCTTATTCCCAGTGTCCTCAGTGCTTACCTTGACATTCATCGGCATTTGTACTTTTAGTCCACCCTAAAAAAAGATGGGGAAAAAAAAAAGGTATTTATATAAAACTTAAAGCTGTGCTTTGACACATATTTTATGGCAGTATCAGAGCATGAAGTACTTGTAATTATATTCACCATTTTCAGTGTTGGCCAAATCAAAAACTAGTTTAAATACTCTGATAATTAATAAAGGCCATGGACACTATAAACCTGACCTACAAACAAAACCAGTGAGTTGACAAGCCTGTAGGAGTGCAAGCAATTTAAAAATATTCCTTCATTGTCTATTAGCACTCTAAAGCAAATATTTACTTTGTGGTTTTTGACTAATTTACATTGACCAATTTTTAAAAAGTAACTTTTAAAGCTGCGTTATATATATTTCAAGTTTCTTAAGCACAAATGATGAAACACTAAGCAGCTATGAACACCAGAAGAGACAGAAAATACAGGCTGACATATTCATGTATTTGCTCTTTGACCACACCAGAGGTTCAGGTTGGACATTAGGAAGAATTTCTTTTCAGAAAGGGTTATTAGACATTGGAATGGGCTGCCCAGGGAGGTGGTGGAGTCACCATCTCTGGATGTGTTTAAGAAAAGCCTGGACATGGCACTTAGTGCCATGGTCTAGTTGCCATGGTGGTGTCAGGGCAACGGTTGGACTCGATGATCCCTGAGGTCTCTTCCAACCTGGTTGATTCTGTGATTCGATCTCCCCTCGACAACAGCAGTTCCCCAGGAAGATGTCCTAGTGAATCAGGCACTCCCTCTATGTGTCCTTGCTTGGGCAGATGCAGGAGCCCAGCAAGCCCTGGAACGAGCGAATGCCGCACCATTACAGCACTGCAAACGCACCGTGGTGTGAGAACGGTGTTACGTGTATAACGATTAACCCTGAAAGAATGTTAGAATCTAAGTTCTAACTTTAGATCAAAACCTTTGGGGGAGCAACGGTAGGAAAAGGAAGGCACACGACCTATTAGGGAACTGTGAAGTCCTCACCATTTTTAAGGGCCGCAGAGATTTCACATCTGCTGAAGGAATTTCAGATGGTGAATCGCATTCTTCCAAAACCTTCATCTCTCCCTTGTAATTAAAGTCTGAATAAGCAAGCCATCTGTAACAATAAGGATAAAGGACTTATTAATCTCATCAGATACATTACAAATAAAATGATCTTATTAAAATTATTTTTCTTTTTGTACTCATCAGAGCTAGACAATGTGTTTCAGATAGTGTCAGCACATCAGAACCATGCTCTATTTAAATACGTTGGTAACATCAATGCTGAGAAGATCTCAGATACTTTTTCTCAATCCAAGCTAAACATGAATGAAAGAGCAGAAAATTACCAATTTGTTTATTTACTTTAAGAAGCCAGTTTGTTACACTATGAGTACACAAAACCAATGTCAGTATTGAGGATGAGATGCATCGAATTTTACCTAGGATTGCCACTTTAAGACTTGAAAGGCTCCTAACATCAATATCAGTCAGTTTTTTCAGTGGAAATTATTAAAATATGATCATTTAAAAGACTCCTTTGGAAAGCAGGTTATCATAATTCTAACATGAAGATTAAAACCACTGAGACTCCTTTAGACTGTTTTAAATCAGAAAGAAAGCTGAATGTAGAAGTTGGACACAGGGTTAACAGACCAAATAAGGAACGGAGGAAGAGGCATTGAGCCATATGGCAAATTACTTTCTTAAAAATACACACACAGACTATAAGCAGTTAAAAGTTAGACTAAGTTCCAGCAAAACTAAGACAAAACTTCGTTTTGAATTCCTCCGCCACCTCAAGCTTCACATGCATATTGTGAGATTGTAGGAAGGAAGGCTTGGCTCACATGGAAAGGCAAACTCAAGACTTTTTAACAGAATAGCTAATGTCATTCTGCAATGATTTATGAGAAGAGGCACAGAATTCCCCAACTTCAAGAACTGTGAAGTGTTGGCCATTTACCCAGGAACCAGACTATTCTGCTCAATACAGGAAATCCTGGGCTACCGAGGGGCCTGTATCATATTGCATCACCTCTCTCCAGAAGGTCAGGACATAGCTGTAGCTTGAGGAATGCTTGGATGATGTAAATATTCATTTTCTGGTGTTCAGCCATAGTGTTATAACAGGGTGGGTGACCAGGGAGACAGTATCTATTCTCCAATGAACTAAAAGCTAATTATAGAATCATAGAATTATAGAATAGTTTGGGCTGGAAGGGACCTTAAAGATCATCTAGTTCCAACCCTCCTGCCATGGGCGGGGGGACACCTTCCACTAGACCAATAGCTGAGCTGCTTTATAAAGCTACTCAAAGATGGAATTATAGAAGACTTCTGCCAGCAAGTAGAGGAAAAATGCCTTCAAAAATTTGGTTCAACTGCTAGCAGCCCACATAGCACAATGTTGAAGTGTAGAGCTGGGAATATCTAGTGCATGTACAAAAAAACCCCAAATATTGTTCATATTGCTGACTGACTTTCATCCCATGACGTTACCCCTCTACCCGCTGGGAAACTGATATTAAAAAGGTTCAGTACTCACACTCCTGATTTGACACTTATATAAGGGTTTTTCTCAACATCCAGTTCTTCTAAATTGGCCACTGCACTCTGTAGGCAGATAGGAAGTCCCTCTGTGTTGGCTCCCAGACAGAACTCTACCTCTGGAACACCACAGTCCTGTGGAAACAAACCAAAGGGTAAGGCTTATCCACACGTGCAGAGTCTGCCCCATCGCGGCAGGGGAAGGGCCGGTAATGTTTCTTCTTTTCCCTGACTCCTCACCCTTCTAACCTAACTCCAGGCTTCACACGATGGAAGGTTTTTAAATGAACACTGGGATTTTTAGAAAAGCTAAGGGAAGTAAATTTCCAGCTCCCACTAACTTTCAAAGAAAAACTATGCATTTATGCCTGCTGGGCTACGTTCAAAAAGCTGTTTAAATACTCTCCAAGTACAGGATCTGACAGTATTTACTGATAGACAAACCATGCATATAACACCGCTGACTTTTTTTTTTAAACAGCGCATCCATAACACACATATAGATACATATGATGCATGCATAACGAAAACTTTCTAGAAATGTCTAGTACTTCATTCCTGCTTCCCACACTCAGTGATAATTAGGTTCTGTAATGCATCCGACTACGGTTTCAAGCCATACGAGTTCCAATTTTCTGTCACGTTAAATAAATCTACAGCATTTTAGACAAAGAAAGAAAAAGAACAGTAGTGGAAAATATTTGTTTTGTTAAGTAGACACTTTAGCAATTTTTCTGTTACTATGGAGCAACAACCTCTGTTACCTTACTGAAGGTTTGCCACTGATAGAGATACCATGCTGGAGAACAACTTGTTGAACACATGATCTTCTCTAGAATTTGCAGGGATTTTATTGAACCACATTAATTTCATAATATTTATATCAAATACATTGCCAATACTTTCTTTCCCAGTATTCAAACATGTCATGAATCAATGAGGGTCTGCTATAATGCCCTGCTTCAGCAGTGCGTTACAGAACAGCCTTCCTGCTACAGTGAAAAGCAGCTCATGTGCTGACAGAGTTTGCTCAGCTATAGCTGGAAACCTTCCATTTGCAGTGATAACTTCACAGCACCCTTTCCCTTCTCCTCCTGACCCATGGGCCCATTTGCATTAGGCCAAAGGGCTTGGACTGCATAAAGAGCCCCCGAAAGTCCTAAACGTGGCTGGAGGAAGATGCCCCTTGCATGTTCACTAGAAAAGAGGGAAGAGAAGTTGTCCCTGAGGGTGCCCTTAGAGAAGCACCTGGTTACTGGATTTGTTGAGGACCCAGGCAGGGTCACATCATGACAGAGATCTCACATGGCCTGTGGCTTCTACCATACCCAAAAGGCAAAACACAACAGCTTGCAGAGAAACTCAACATGAGGGCACAAAAGCTCTCGAAGTTACAGCACCTCATCTCATGACAACACCTGCGTGTTCTCCCTTGTCATGTAGGTTTTGAGTGGAGCTTTCAAATGATGGAGTAACATCCCACCTAGAAACACACCTCTTCTTTGTTAGCAAAGTTCTTTCAGTGGTTATTTAACTGTCAGCAATAAATGTGGCAATTATAACAGAAGAACTTCAGGATATTATTTCACTTTCCTCGAGACCTGAAGTAACAGCATACTGTTTTGGCAATTCTCCCTCACGCACAATCGTGTTTCCTCTGTATTGTACCTTGCAAACAATGCACATCATTTGTTTTCAGAACAAAAACTGCAACACCAGAATTTTTATTTTCTAGGAAAAAAGATTTGCAGTACAACGCTGCTTTATGGCGAAGTGCTAAGGAACACCGTTCCTCAGTTCTAAGTGTGTTCCTAGACAAGTTTTAAGAAAACAAATCTCCTCAGAGTTTTCACATGTATGTGTATCTTATTAAATCACAGTTATGAATTATTTGAAGTTCGGGTTTTTTCTAATAATACCTGATACATGAGTAGGCTGAAATCTGTGAATCCAACAATAAATCTTGATACAGAAAATCAGAAGTTGCACCTATAAGAATTCCACAAATAACGATGCTAGACTCTTAATTGTTTCAGGTAAATTCTGAAACAAATTACCTACAAGACTAGACAAGTGGCAAAATAAAGTATCTTTGCCTGCAGGCTCAGACAGAATATGAGACAGAGTATGTTTAATTTTAATTCAGTAGGAGGGTTTGTTTTTTTTTTTTTCATTTGAAGATTGGAAAAAGCCAGTCTGTATTCTCTTTTCAAGTTTGCTTTCGTGAGTCTGAAGCTCACGAGGCAGGCTCCACCTCATCAGACAAAGAATGCAGCAGTTCTCCAAAGGGTAGGTAAAGCGCAAGCACTCATTAATAAAATTTCTCCTATTTATCACCATCTCTCTCCAGCCAGATTTTGACAGCCATAAAAAAACCTCTACTCATTGCAATGGTACTTTTGTGTGTACTAGATTAAGCCCACAAAGTCCTTTCATGAAGTGTCACACAGTAAACTGTGGTCTTCATCAAAAGCAATTCAAATACCTATTTTTAAAGGTAATAATATGTTTGAGCAAGAAGTACATTATATTTTCTAAGCACATTTTTTAAAAATCACAAATATACATTTTGACTTAAATATTGAGTTCAATTTACATATATCAATTCACAGACTGCAGAAAATGGAAAAATTTAGTATTACCGTGTGAGGTGAACGCTATGTATTTGCAGATGTACACTCAAGTACTATGCCATTAATTTATATAATTTAAGCATGTAAACTTTAGCTTGGTAAATATTTGCCCTAGCATGTTCATATTTGCCTGAGCATATTTAATAGGCATCATTACTTTCAGAGGCTTCTTTAACATTCCTAATAAAGCCACCATCTTTAGAAACAAAATGAAAACCACACAAATATGATAGTATTCAGGTTCAGAAGTAGATCCTTCAGTCCGAAGCCCTTTCATTTGCAAGGCGTCAAGATTTTCAAGTAAGATACCCACATGCAAAACTATTACCACAGTGTTTCAGGCCAGATCCCAAACTGGAAAGTTTCCTCCCTATACGAACATGCTGTCCCCCTGGCCCTGCCACCCCCATCACAAGCAGTCAAAACTCATGCAATATTCATTATCTTACTGACACATCAGGCAAAAACAGAATTAAAAGCACAGCAAAACAGATGATGTAGTTGTGTTCATTTCCAATGATAATACACAACTGCTCAGGTAGGTCACAGCCTCCAGGCATCCCACTGTGTCTTCCTTTACTCTGCGGTAGTCTCCTCCTACCTCCACACAGTCATCCTGGAAGGCCTGTGCTTCCGTCGTGGATTTTCGGGAGCAGAGATGTTTACAAAGTATGGGGAACACTCTCGCTAGCTCACAGAGAATAGACACTTCCAAAACAGCAACACACCCCCTCAGCAGAAAGGTGGAGGCTTCTTCTGAAGAGGGTTAAGACAACCCTCAAGACCTTAGCATTAAATATTATTCTTTGGTGGCATCTCTGACATTTTTCTAGTCTGACCAAGAGCTCCACTGTAAGTGAGAGACCCAGAGCCTTTAACCCCTCAAGATGGTCTTGGCTGTTTACCCTTCTTCTGGATCTAGGGTTACGGTCCTAACAGCACCAGCAGGGCTAAATGATTTCAGCACTGTTAGGTCTTCTCCTTGGAGCTGTAAGCTGTGGTGACTGAAGTGATCAAAATAGCCTGCTTAAATGAGGTAGCCTTTTATGTCAGCAACAGGACAAAGAATGACTGAAGTCTGGCTTCTTAAGCTAAATGTCAAAACAATGATGAGAGAAGAGTCTATCCAAAACCAGGCCTAATTAGTTCTGGTATTCACACAATTGCTTTTTAATACAGTCTAGACACGCATCTTTTGGTACACAGTTTGTCTTTAGGACACGTCAGCTTCTGCAGCATTTTTTATTTTAAATCTTACTCTCTGTTGGTCCTCCAGCCTTTTTTACCCATTCATAATTCTTTCTCCCAGTTCTCCTGCTCTGTACTGCTCTTGCTACCACCCATCACCACCAAACCAAACTCCAGAACTCAACAGGGCTGGTAGTTAAATAAAATAATATTAAAGAAATTAATGATTATGGTCCTGTAAATACTAACTAGCAAATGAGACAATCCGAAGCTGCTGGGTGTCTTACTATGGCATCTGACAAAGTACTCCGTGATTGAATTAATAACTTCTTTTCACCTAGCAAACCACACGAACAAAAGCAGCATACCCTTCATGCAATACTGCAAACATTCCCATTACAAAGAGCTTTGCTTAAGGAGACTCCACAAGGAATCCAGCTATTCCCTGCCTAACCATCTTGCAGACAGAGATTATAAACTGCTGTTTCAGATCTCTCATCACCTTGCAAAATAGTGGTTTACTCCAGAATGGAAACATCAACAACTCTCCTCAGCTTTTGTTTTTGGGAAAGTACCCTGTAGCACCCTCTTTGGGCTGCCAGAAACAGATAGAAAAAGCCCACCAATTCTTTAAGATCAACATATGCATTTGCAGTAGACCAGAGAACTGACTTGGCTAAACAGATTGTGCTGCAGGAGCTGCATTGAACCTGTGCGTGCAGGCAGATTTTGCTAGCCTACACTCATGTTGACTTGCCGTAGTGGAATTCAGACTCCCCATTACTTCAAATAGGTCTTCATTTTACTAGTTGCACGATCTGCTCCTTTGGGATCTTTTTTCCCCCCTCCTAAGTTCCTTCAAATTAAACACACATGTATACATCTAATGTGTATCCACAATAAGTCAAGCCACAGGCTAACCACAAAGCTAACAGAACCTTTGCTTTCCGTGGAGGCTTGAAGCCAAATCAGAGCATGAAGCTACTGGCAGACTGTTTCTCAGCAAACTAACATCTGCCAGTAAAAAATCAAAATAATATTAAATGTACCTCCTACAGTTTCTTTAGTAAACATCTGTTTTTCTCTTCTTGGCAAGCCATTTTCTTCTCAAATATTTAGCCAATTTTCAATTCTGCTAACTCAAGACATCTGAGCAGCCATTAAACAAGCACCATAAAAAGCCACTTTAAGAATCAGAAGACCTGCCAGACAGCCTGGACACACAGCCAGTATGACCAAACTAGGCAGGAGAAAAGCCACTGAGCTACCCAGCCTATGAAAAAAGAGAATGACAGTAAAACATGTGATCCTACAGATCACATACACACGAGGTGCCTGAAAAAGAAACAGCTATTTGTCAGTTAAAAACAATGACTATATTTTTCACAAAAAATAAACTACCTTCTAAAAGTAGTTCCACAGCGGCTGAAGTACAACCTAAAAAAGAGGGATGCCTTCATGAATCAACATTTAGAGGACAAACCCCAGCTTAGTGAGTTCCACACCCACACTAGCTCCATACAGCCCTACTGACTAACACCAAAAGTCCTCCCAACCAACCATTCCTGCTAGAGGTTTAAGTGACACGAGAAACAGTGTTGATTACTGAACCAGTGTACTGTAACAAAGCTTTCCATCTGTGTTCCATACAAATGAACCACATACTGGAAGAAGAACAATGCTCAAACCTACTTAGCTGTATTACAAAGATTTTTATCAAGCATGATGAAGCTAATCACAGTGTCTTTCCTATCCAAGGCTTTTCTTTGGTACCCAAGACACACCCAGCTTCCCTCAGCTTCAGACCATAGTTCCACATGTTATCGTAGCATTTCTTTAATTATTTAGCTGCCTTACATGTCATTGATCATCATTCATATTCCATATTGGTACAATGCTTTTAATTTGTTTAGCTCAAATAAATGTTAACTTCATCACTCATGCCCTCAGCCAGCCTCTTTTGAGTTTATTTATTGCTAAGTCTTTAAGAGAATGAAAAAGTATTTCTAATTGTTGTAACATTATGCCCCTTACTGACGACAAAAAGGTTATCAATTTTAAAATGACCTCTATACCAGCAGAGAAACACGACTTTTTCTGAAAAGCTTTCACATTGTGATACAAATGATAATTCACTCGCAGCAAAAGGCTATTGCCCTGTGAATAACTTGAATGTTATGCTAAACAACAAGAGCACTAAGTCTTCTTAAATCACAAGATCTGGTAAATATATTCCTCATTCACTGAATAACAATGGATGCGTTATATTTCATTTTAGGCATTTGATTCCTATCTTTCCAACAAAATGCCTTTTAAACTTACAGCTGTACGCAGAGCCCGATGCTGTCGGTGTGCCACTTGGCCACGTGGAAACCCTACAGATGGCACAAAGCTGTAGAGGGAGTGACAGTAATTTTTGGAGGCTACACTGTACAAATGGGATTGGAATCCCAACTACTAACTTCTGAAACAGAAGCCATACAGACACAGTAGATAGTTTAAGTTTAAGAGAAACATTTCTTTGAAAAATATGAATTGATTCAATTTAATTTCCATTAACTGGACAGGTAAACATCTAAAAGGAGGGCAGTCACTCTGTCAGATAAAGGTGGTGGCAAAGAAATATAATCCATCTGCTCATTGCCTTCAGGAAGAAAGGGAAATTGAGCACAGCAAAAGCCCTGGAATTTATCTTGAAGGTGAAAAATGTGATTCATAGTAAATCTGAATAAAATCAGAAACACAGCACACACACATTGTTCATTGTTAGTAATACACCACTATCACCAACAGAAATGCATTATGTATGTGAGTATATTATTAACAAAGTCTATACCTTTGTTACATGTTTGATTGAACCAACTATGAGGTTTCTTCGACAATGTTTCACGCCTGGAATATCCCAAAGGTGATCCAGCACAGTCTCTCCTTCTTCTAGTACGTATTTCCGACCCTGGAACTTTGGTTTCTCATAAAAAATCCAACTGTAATAATGATATCATGAAGTGAGTTGTTGCTGTTAGGTCAGACTGTCCTTATACAGCACATTTGCTGGAAAGATCAGTAATGAGCTCTTCTTATCAAGCCAACTATCAGTCCTTTCTTATGCTGTCCCTCAGCAGTCACATTCACTTCAATAAATACAGGGCTTGTACTTCTGTGCCTTAAAAGTAAGATACACAGTTCTCCTCCTCCAGGACGTAGCCTAACAGAACTTAAAATATTAACTGCATAAAAATACAATGCAAATAAAAAGCCTTATTTTACCAGAACAACTATATTAATTGACACATCAAAACATGTCCTGTTCAGGCAGATACTATGCAAGGCATAAACCACATACATACTAATAATGGCATTCGGTATTTCTGAGGATGTGAAAAAAATGTATGCAAAACCAAACAAGGCTGCCTCCAAACTGCATAAATGTGACAGGCAGTGTTACTATGGCTGACAGCCAAAACCATGCGCTGTAATCACCACCAGTTAAATTCCAGTGCAACAACTGACATGGTCCCAGCCCCAGCTTCCCAAAGCAAACCAAGAAACACTTGCAAAATCTACCTTAAAGGTACTTGTTTATCCTTCTGCATCCACATTCCTCTAAACGCTACATTATAAACAGCAGCTGAGATTGTTCATTTTATGGTCCTTTTGCAACAGCTACTGTATAATGAAAATTAACTGTAAAAGAAATATTTTCTTTGGCATACACACGCTTTCTAGGGATGATTATGGCTGTACTGTCCCAGCACTTCAGGCAAGAAGTCTAAACTTACTTGTGGTTCTATTAGAAACTTTCTGTTTGAAGCTAGTTCCCAGAGGAAACAATATTTTTTTTTGTACTGCAGCATTTGAAGCCTTGTTTCATGCTTTTTTCATTGGTATCAGTCTAATTATAAAAAAATAAAAAGACACTCTCGCAGATCAGACGTGTCACAAATAAAAGAAATGAAAATACAAGAGAAACACATATACAGTCTTTTGGAAAGACTCTATTTAAATATGACCTGGATTTCTTACCATCCTCTAATTATCCTAAGCAATGCTCCAACGGGAAAGATCCAGGATGTGGTATCTAGCACATCAGAATGAACTTCTTGTTTACTTTTGTCACCAGAAATACCATAAATGATCATCTGAAACAACACATAATGCGAATGAGGGCCCATTTCAACATACAGCATGGACAGTTCTGTTCTGCTTGGAAGAAAAGCTATTTTACTCTGTGCCCACTCAACTGATATGCTACACATTTTCTTCTTTATGAAACACTCTACTGAACTAAAACAGCAGTTCCTGACAGAAATACGGTGAAATTACTAGTTGCAGGATTTTTAATAATGTAATTTCATTATTAGCATGTGCAAGCATACGCACCATTAAAATACAGAAAACTAGACTAACAACTTCAGATACCTTCCATTAAAAAATGTTGGTATAACAAATTATTCCATGTATCATATTGATCTATGTGACACAAATTCTGCTTACCTTTCCTGGTCTTGGATTGTATTTGAGACTTTCCCTGTCAATGAGGTTCTGAAATTAAAAGGACATGGAAAAGAACTATTAACATGTACAACAGTAGCACAAAGCATAGACGGATTATTCTGAGTCCATTATTCCTATAGATATATGCAACTGTCACTAGCAGAAACAACCAAGATTTGTTTCACTGTCATTCAGAGTTGGTGTAGATAATCTTCGGGTTGAAATGCCCTTAACACGGACAAGTCTGTGTTTTGCTATTACACAGACTTGCTGTTATGCATATTTTCCTATTACATTTTCTGTTCACATCTTCTGTTTTACAATTAAGTCACTTTCATCTGTGTGCTGAACCAAGAATACTGTTTTTAAAATTATTTTATCAGAAGACTTTTTTTTAAACTATGATCTTGAACAGCCTGTTTACTTCTGTTTATGATAAAAGAATTAACCTTAAAAAGGGAGGAAGGGGAATAAGGAGACACCGATTTTGAATCTGGGCTAATCACTTTGATTATTAAAATTATGAGACATGACATCTTACCGCTGACATTTCTTCCAGTTTTGGCATGGTGTTGTCTTGAGACCAATGAATCTTTGGCTGCAACAAATCATGGAGAATGCTTCCAAACCTGGTCCCCTTCTCAGAGGAGCAATTGCTGGCAGATTTCAAATACTGGTAGAACACACTTGTAGAAGGACGCTCTAGAGCAGCATCAGCTTTCTGCAAAACTGGCTTACAAGGTGTTTTACCGGGAGAAGGCGCATCTGGAAACAGTTCTGGTTGCTCCTTAGAGTCAAGTTGTTCTTTTGAAAGAAAAAGCGATTGTTCAGGAAACAAAGATCTATTTTGGTCATTTGATTGAAGGGTTGTTTTTAAATTCCCTCTCCACTGACTGGAAAGACAGTCATCTTCTCTCTCAATATCAAGCATATTTTCTTCATATGATGATTCTTCCTCCTCCTCGTCTTCCACTCCCTCCTCCTCCCCCTCTTTACTGAACTGAGTAGTAAACTGTAAGCGCTCAGAAACTGACTGGAGAAGGGAAAGCACAGAAGTGTGGTCAGCATTATCTTTAGATATTCCACTAGAACGGCCTTCGGGCGACACGTCTGTGGAAAGTAAGTCTTCTTGGGAGCTGTCATCTTCGTATATTGGAGACAAAGAGAAAGGATATACTCTATAGCGCTTGGCCTCCACGCTCAGAAATGGCTCCGAGCTACGGCTATCTGTTGTTTCATTTAACTTGTTATCCTTCCCATAAAGACAGGCTGGCTCATGTTTATTCGTTGCTCTTTCACACATTGGATGATCTATATTATCTGAATGCGAATCAGAAGAAGAAAGCAAACCAGTTTGCATATCATCATCAGTTGAGACAGATTTGTTCTCAGTTTGAAGGGCACCTTCATAAATGATAGTAAAAGAACTGTTTTCCCACTGTTCAATTAGTGGAGCAAAGGCCAAAAGATCTGTCGATTCCTTCAAGTCATCACTGCAGTCCAGACTATTTTCTTCAAGCTGATCATTTCTCCTCACGTCTTGATCCTTCATTTGTACCTGCTTCAGATTCTCATTATTTTGGGCAAAGGCTGTGTTGAAGCAGTTTTTCCCTGCACTGTCCTCTCCAGTAACAGACAATTCAGGTACAATGAACTGTGTATTTAATCCAATATTAACCTCTGCTACCTCACTTGCCCCTTCTGCTAGTTCCTCTTTACTCTCCACTGCCTTTGAATCTTCTAAGGTTGCTTTTACTTGTGCAGGTACTTCTTCTGCAGCCTCTTTTCTACAGTGTTCATACGGACTGTCCTCTGCACTGCTCTCCAGAGGCCCTTGAGGCCTGCTTTTGTCTTTGGCTTCACTCTGCATGCCGATACATTCTTCATCAGGCATAAAAGATGACAAAGTAACATTTACAGTTGGCAGCAATGTGCACTCTGGCATATTTGTATTATTGCATGAATCTTTTAAGTGCAATGACAGAAGCATCTCTTCAGTCACAGTGGCATCTCTATGTATTAAATGTAAAGGTCGATCAGATTTTCTCCTAGTTGCTGATACTCCAGCTTTGCCACACATCTCTGTTGCAGCCAGACGTTCGCACCCCTTTCTATTGTGTCTCTCTTTTGCTGGTGTCATAAGATCAGATTCTGGCCTTGTTGAACTACCAGTGGGTAGAAATCCATTTGTTTGACACGTAAATGCATTATTTGGTATCTTTGCACCTCTTTGGGGGCAATCTATGCCATTTTCCATACTATCTGGAAGTAAAGAAGGACCTGAGCAATCTGCCTTTTCACAGTTTACAGCTACACTCTGAGTTTCCACCTTCTCGGTTGGTTCATGTGTTTTGGCAGGTAACTTTAAATCCAGGTTTAAAATCTTTGGGGTTTCAGCCTTAGGTTTAGAAGGTCTTTTACTCTCACTGCCTTGCCACTGATTGGATGCCAGTTTTTGTTTGGCTGAGTTAATGACTTCATCAATTATTTCTTTTGCTTTTAGTGCTAGTGCACTATGTAGGTCAATTTTATCAGGGATGGAAGACAGTATCTTTTCATCTTGATTATTTGTATCCGCTGCTTCATTTCTTGTAAACGAAGATGAGCCTCCTCCATTGCTCTCATTAAAATGTTTTAATGACTGCATGGCTGACTGGATTCCTTCTGCTTCCAGCTGTACAGTTCCAGCTTTCTGATCATTTAGAATATCCGTATTTACTATGCCATCCTTGCTCCCACAAAGCTGGCAGACACCAATGGCTTGTTTTGCTATTATTTCTTCTACAGCCAAGTGTAAAACTGAGTCCACTATTTCTTCAGCTTTTTTAAACAAAACATCAGCATCTGGGAATTTAGCGCGTTCTTGTCCTTTCACATCAGTATTTTCCCGTACCTCCTCAGAACAGAGCTCATCTGACTCTGCAGGTGCAGCAGCTGGTTGCTCATCTGTCACAGAAGGGGCTTCTGAGATAGCAGAAGCCTGGTTACTGAGATTCACCCGTCCTACAGCAATTCTGCACCCGCTCTCAGTACAGGCTGACTCAGATGCCATTTTCAAAGATTTCAAAGGACAGATGGGTGATGGCATTGCCTCTGCCAAGACACTGCTGTCAGCCTGTTGTGAGGAGGAGGCCTCCTCTGCCCCATCACCAGCTCCGTGACTGGAGGCATAACTGTTCCCCTGAGCAACGCCCAATGTTTCCAAGGCAGAAACAGAAAGGCTGGAGGCTTCTCTGGACCCCAGAGTAGGTGAAGAGGGCCTGGGGATGCAAACACCCCCCACAACTACTGCAGCAGCAGAGTGATCAAGCACAGTTGGACTAAGCTCAGGTTCCAGAGAACCAGCCGAGCATGAAGCTCTTGGGTCTCCTGAGCAAAGTGGCACATTGGTCATTCTGTTCTCAGGGATTATTCTCCTGAACTCAGCAGCTGGAAAAATAAAGCTGTCCTCTTCAGAAGCAGCACACCATCTAGCAATCTGGCCATTTCCAGAATTAGCAGCAGGAGAAGGCATTTTTCCTTGGTTGTCAGATGAAGAATCAAGTACTGTGGGTGATATCCTAGGTTTATTACTGTTTTCTTTCTTGGAAGAAAAATTAATATGCCTGTCTTCAGAAACAGGTGGAGATTCAGAAATGATGTCTACATCAACGTCTTTTTCACAGATGAAAGCAGAATGGTTGGTCAAAGGTCTTTCTCCACACGTCCAGACAGAACGGGAAACCTCCAGAACATTTTCTTGTGACTTAGAAATACTAGAGGAAAGTTCAGAGACACAATCCTTACACTCAGAAGGAACAAGAGCAACCTCAGTCATACCAGCCTTATCAACTTCAGAAGCAGCAAGAGTATGATCATCTGCCTCGTCAATGTTGATTAAAGGGCATAGTGCAGGCTTTGCTGTGTTACCTTCTGCGAGTATAACGAATGCCTTGGCAGGAACGTCTTGAACAGTTTCAATGGAAACAGGACCACAGCTGTGGACAGGAACTGATCTTTCTGAGAGGCTCGTCTCTACAGGCTCAAAGGATTTGCTCTTCTCACGTTCAGGATCAGGACAAGAAACAGTTTCTCTCATATCTTTTAAATGGACTTCTCTTTTCCCTAGAGTTTTATTTTCAGTCTTGCAACTAGGATGAAGAGAAGCTGAGCAACAGTCTCCAGTTTCAAAAGAAGACCCGTAAGTAACAGAGAGAGGTGCCGTCAGCTCATCGAAGTTAGATTTCACACTCTCACATCCATGTATGCATGATGATACATTGGCAGGGTTTCCCACTGCAACCTCAGATAAAACCTTCATTGTTTCCACACCCTCAGTTTCTGGACAAGGTAAACCAGTCTGCAGTGTGGCAGTGGCCTTAGAATTCTCCACAAGGATTAACTGGTGATCATTTTGTACGTGCATTGGTTTCCCTAACTTGTTCAGTTCTTCACTACAAGTCCCCCTGCCCATGACTATATCTTCATCATTTTTAACAGATGACACTGAAGCAGTTAGAATACCTGCGGCTATGCATTTTTCTCCTCTGGACTCCATGCTAAGCGAAATGGGTATTTGTTCATTAAAAGGTAAAAGAGCAGTAGCAAAAAAGTTCTGTGGATTTTGCTCTCTTTCTGCAGTTGCCACAATTTTCTGTGTAGCACTTTTTCTTGGATCCCCGTCTTTATTTGCACTACCTGTATGCTGATCTGCTTGCTGCTGAAAGGTAGTGGTACTGGAATGAAGCATCTGGACATCTGATGGTAGGTCTGAGTGACTATCCATTTTATGATTACAGCAATATTCTCCCTTACTCACCTGTAGTTCTTCATTAACTGTCTTATTTCTTGATTTGGGTGAACGTAAACAATCATCCTGCATTTCTTTTGTGGACTCCTTACTAGCTGCTACACTACAATGACTATCTTTATGAAAATTAGAAGTGGCATTTTTGTCTGCCTGAAAGAGTGCTTCTGCTTCTCCCAGCAGTTCAACTTTTTTTCCAACCAAATCATCTGCAGAACTCATTTTAAGGGAAGTAGTAATCTGGGAAGTGGAACTGGCTAGGACCTCACTGTTTCTACTACTAGATGGCAATAATGAATCTAGTGAATATGTCCTTTTAACTTTTGTTGCAGCTAAAACAGGTGTATGTTTAAAGTCTATCTCATGAGATGATTCAGTAGATGAAGTTGTGACCTTTGCATTTATTTCATGTTTACTGCTACCCAGGCGATGCTGAACTTCGCCAGACTTTTTTGTTTCCATTTTCAATGCAGAAGAATTTACTATGACAGCATCTTCGTGATCTTTACCCTCCTTTTCTCCATTTTCTTTTAATAAGTGTCCTGATTTTGGAGAGACAGTTGTTTGGATTTCTCCATTTTCTTTGACCATTGAAGCATTTCTGTTCTCAGTACTCTCTTCTCCTTTTTCAGCCATTTCTGATTGATTCTTCATTAGCTGCCTGATCCTTGCAGAACCTCGATATGTTGCATAAGTGACTGCAGGTGCTTCTGGCTTCCGTTGCATCTGCCTGTAACAAGAATCATCATTATCAGCATAAGACAGACTATCTAAATAGCTAGTGTGATAATAAAGGTCAACACAAACTGTAGATAATATTCAATACTGTTTTTCTCCACAGGTTAGCACAAACTGTAGACTGCACACAACACTATTTTCCTCCTTTTTCAGCTCTTCCTAAATATGGATTTGTGTGACAAATGACACATACACTACCTTTTACTGAAAAAGTCAACTTAAACTATAAGCGAAAAGTAGATGTTGCTATAAACAACTTCCATCATTTGCTTTCTACTAGACAATGGAATTACTGTTTACAAATGCCACTGCAAGTCAACATTGGCAGTGACAGAAATAAGCGTACTTTTGTGAAGATGTTATACCCTACTAAAGCAGGTCTATACTTTAAAACTGAAAAAACTTACTGTACTAATGTTCACTAAAATATTGAATTGAAATTTAAATTTTTACTCAAGCTCTCAACACATTGTTAAGGAACAGGGCTATGAGAATCAAAACGTGGAGAAAAGAAAGTATACAACAGGAGATGCTTTATGAACCACAGGGTAGTAAGGAAAAAGAGTGAACAGAGATCAGGTAAGAATGAAGACTGAATGCTGGACGAAATACCAAAATGAGAAACCTAGAAATGTGACAAGGAATTGGTAGATCTAGCCATTGATCAGTCTTAAATTCAGCAGCAAGAAAAGTGAACGCAAAAACTAACAAATGAAAGAATCACCATGGAAAAACTGTGATCCTCATCCTTCGCTGCTCTTTCTGATATACTAAGGATAAATTCAGAGCCCGTCACTTTCAATTTTCTGAAGAAGGAGTTTTTCTTCTTTCTTAAGACTAACACACATCACAAATACTTACCTTTCTTCCTAATCCTTCTCTCCTTCCCCCCTATTTTTTTGTTGGTTAAAGAATTCTCGCAAAAATCAGACTGTCAGCTTTTCCCTTCTTCACCTTAGGACAACGCGAACGCTCAGACTGTGCTTAAACTCCATTTTGCCTCTGACCCCACCTAAACTAAGAGCAAACGCTTTCAACCTCTTATCCAGTCTGACCCTATGTCTGCTAACCCACTGGCTAGAAGTAGCCATTCACCTGTCTGGGACATTGTCATGCTCCTTTCAGAAGAGTCTCTTGAAAGAATGAGTTAGCTAAGATTTTGTTTTCTAATAAAAAAGCACTGCAATAGGTAAAAAATACCTTAAAAGCATTTTGAAAAGCTCTTTGCAGCTTACCATTAGTTCACATTTATTGAGAAGTTATTACAGCTCTAGAGTTGAGGACAAATAATTTAAGGGAGAAACAGAAGATAAATTTACTAAGGAAAACTGAACAGGAAAATAAATAATTTTGTTTATTTGAGTATCATTGAGTAACTGTAACTTCAAAATATGGTCTGTATGGATTTTAAGTATATATTGTCTCAATAGGTACAGAAGAATATAAAAATGGAGTGGATTTACCAGTCTAAAATAGAATCTCTTTTCTGTCAAGGTTTTAGAGGCCCAGATTCTTACTTCCATATTAATTATATTTTGAAGAGGGAACCTAATACTGTTTAAGATCACAAGTATACTCCCTCCTTGTGCAGTATGTGGACACGCAGAGTATAAGTGAACTAAAAGTGAAATTATTCATAAACATTAAAACAGAGATATAAACACTCCTTTATATGCATGTTTTATATTACCAGGCATATTTAGGCTAATGCCAAAATATCTGAATATGGGAAATTAGACATTATGAGAACTTGAAAATTAAGTTTGTATTGGGGTTAAATGCATTGTAATCCCTGATGAAGGCTACAGCAGAATCTCAATACAGGGTTTATTAGCCAGGTATATTAAGTTATAGAGGAAACAGGAAAGTCATGTATAAACTAGTTTGGTTTCCAGAGATACCAACAATGGTAGCTGCTAAACATCACACACCCCATTTGTTTAAGTTGCTGTCTTCAGCATTCACACCTCTTCAAAGAAACATACACATTTCTGAGTGGAAGAACAGAAACACAGTTGGAGAAAGGGTAGTATAGAAAATATAAATTATTAGTATTTTTTTTGTTTTCCTTAAAAAAAAACCAACCCAAAACCCCGCCAAACCCATTATTTTCTACTTCCTCACAGAAAACTTTATTCTATGTTAGAAAATACTTTCCAAAGCTCCAGGGATCCTAAAAATCTTAGAGGAAAGATATTCAGTCATCATCAGTCACAGCGATAATAAAAATAAGTCTTAACAATGTAAGACCTGATCATGCTCTCATTCAGAACTAACCTTAGTGAGTAACCTCTCTTATTTCAGTTAAGTCAGAACGGGATCAAAATGTTTCAAATAATCACTACTAAGCTTTTACAAAATCCATCAGCTCTCCCACACTTTGGCCAACCTCAAAAATAAAAGCTGGTCTACAACCCTCCTGAATCCAGATAAAATTTCTTTAAAGAAAACAAACAGAACACAGGTTGGCACCCATCCTCCAAACAAGTTTTATGGATTCTTGAAAAGGAAAACTGTAATGATACGTGTTTAAAGTGAGCACAGTAATGGTATTGCAAGGTACCAAACACTCATTTCCACCACAACCAAGGCGTTATTTTGAATAAACGGCTTGATGACAATTAACTTTTACTGAGCATCTTTCATTCTGGTGTTGATATTTTGTCTGACATGCAGTGGGAAGAATTCACAATTTATCTGTGAATACATGGCAAGAACTAGTGCTCTGACACAAAACTGGAAAATGTCCTTCCGTTTGTCTCCCACACCCAACTTAGCCTTCAAATTTCTCCCATAAACTCAGCAATTTTTAAACACAAAGCATACAGAAATGGGATGAATAGGTTAATTTTACAGAATATTGCCTACACAGGGATGACAAGGAGAACCCAGCATGATGGGGTAGTACATTCACATGCATTTGAGCCACAGATCCCAGTGAAGAGTTACATCATTTATTACACATGGTCAGGCAAAACAAACATACTCAGAAGTTTCTCTTTGCCTACGTGGTGCCTTTTATAATTTCTTCCAACTCTTTTTTGTTCTCCGTTTGTCTTCTGAGGGAATTTTATGCTCCAATTGATCAATCTGAAGTCTGAGCAAGACTCAGAGCAATCTGCCCTACGGAGCTCTGTGCACAAACCTAATCCTGACTAGCACTGGCTACAGCACCGCTTCAGCTGCAGAGCCTCATCTTGTAGCTGGCCTTGGCCAGGGTCTCCTAACACAGAGCTCTGCTTTCCTGCAGACTTGCCTCTACCACAAGTTTCTTCAGTGAATGCTATTTTAAGAAGGAACCAACCGCTCCTCTACACACGTGGCAATTTCAGGATCTCTGACCTTTGATAAGGAATTTGCTGCTCAGCATATTATAAAAATTTTGCCAACAGACCTTTTAGTCTTAATGCATTTACTTTTAGAGAACAAGGAAGCATGTTCAATCTGAACACTCACATGCAACAACAGGACATTTAAAAAATGAAAACCCGTGTTCCTATGCAGCAGCAGCAATTCAGCTGTAAGTCTTATGAAGCACATTTAGAAGCAGGCTGTGTGACAGAAAATCTTTCCAAAGTGTCACTAGAGACTTGTTTCATGGACATTTAAAGTAACAATTCATTTCTGATCACCAAAAGAATATGTCAGTTCAGAACTTACCTTAAAAACTCTTTGCAAAATCTTTTTTTTTTAAACTCATATGAGGATACAGATGAAAGCCTGATTATACACAGAACACAGTGCGTATTCTGTCACATATTTCAAATACTGGGAGATTCCTTCCTTCCCTTCTTCACAGGAAGCTGTTCAATTCCCTATAAAGCCTTAATTCAGTTTCACAAAAGACTGTTTGACAGCAACAAGAGAGGATGTCAACATGAGTTACATTAAATTTGTCAAAAGTAGGTGCTTGCAGAGATTTCTTCTATTCTGAAAGAGAAATAAAAAGTTCAAGGGGGGCTAACTCAAGGAGGAGAGGGGAACCTCTTCTGACATCTCATATGACAGATCTCTTGTGTAACTTGCCCCAAAAGTGGCATTAGTTATAAACAATCTTGTTGGTTTTGAATCCCTGAAGCAGGAGGAAACCTACTACCTTGAATGCCTCATTTCAGTGCATCCATAAAGACTACGTTGTTTGCATCTTTTCCAGGTGTATGTCATCAAGACGGTGACCCCCTCCAATCTTCAGATTTGTACCACACAATAATGCAGAAAGCAGACAACCCTAGACTGTTTTAAAAGAGACAGAGGAAGATCATACAGCATGATACAGCACTACGTGGGTGCAGCATCTCAGTTCACCAGGCAGCACAGCTTCATTTGCACAGCACGGCATCCACGCTAGAAAGTCCTTACAAGCAGCATCACTGCTTAGCTCTGGGCTCGCTAGCTCAGGCTCAGCAGTGCCGAAGCACAGGCATACTGCTGGCTGGCCTGTTTCTGTAGCATGCAACACTTGGCTCTCCCAAGACATGCAATGGCCATTTTTTCCTCATACCTCACTCTTCCAGGTATTTTCTCCCCAGCCCAGCAGTCTCCTGGTTTTTCAAGCATACATGTGCATGTTTCACAGAATCACAGAATCAACCAGGTTGGAAGAGACCTCTGGGATCATCGAGTCCAACCGTTGCCCTGACACCACCCTGTCAACTAGACCATGGCACTAAGTGCCATGTCCAGGCTTTTCTTAAACACATCCAGAGATGGTGACTCCACCACATCCCTGGGCAGCCCATTCCAATGTCTAATGACCCTTTTTGAAAAGAAATTCTTCCTAATGGCCAACCTGAACCTCCCCTGGCGAAGCTTGAGGCTGTGTCCTCTTGTCCTATCGCTAGTTGCCCGGGAGAAGAGGCCGACTCCCACTTCACTACAACCTCCATTCAGGTAGTTGTAGACTGCACTAAGGTCACCTCGGAGCCTCCTCTTCTCCAGGCTAAACAACCCCAGCTCCCTCAGCCGTTCCTCGTAGGACAGACCCTCCAGACCCTTCACCAGCTTGGTCGCCCTCCTCTGCACTCGCTCCAACACCTCAACATCTTTCTTGAAGTGCAGGGCCCAGAACTGGACACAGGATTCAAGGTGTGGCCTCACCAGTGCCGAGTACAGAGGGACGATCACTTCCCTAGACCGGCTGGCTACACTATTCCTAATAGAGGCCAGGATGCCATTGGCCTTCTTGGCCACCTGGGCACACTGCTGGCTCATGTTTAGCCGGCTGTCGATCAGCACCCCCAGGTCTCTTTCCGCCGGGCCGCTTTCTAACCACTCTTCCCCCAGCCTGTAGCGCTGCAGGGGGTTGTTGTGGTCCAAGTGTAAGACCCGGCACTTGTTCTTGTTGAACCTCATGCCGTTGGTCTCGGCCCATCTATCTAACCTGTCCAGATCCCTCTGTAGGGCCTTCCTACCCTCCAGCAGATCAACACTCCCACCCAGCTTGGTGTCATCTGCAAATTTACTGAGGGTGCACTCAATCCCTACATCTAGATCATCTATAAAGATATTGAACAGCACCGGCCCCAGAACTGAGCCCTGGGGAACACCGCTAGCGACCGGCCGCCAGTTGGACTTTGCCCCATTCACCACCACTCTCTGGGCTCGGCCATCCAGCCAGTTTTTGACCCATTGAAGAGTCCACCCATCCAAGCCCCGGGCAGCCAGTTTGTCTAGGAGGATGCTGTGGGAGACAGTGTCAAATGCCTTACTGAAGGTTTCCCCTAAACCTACGTTAGGTTTCCCCTAATCTCCTCTCACAGACCCCTCAGAAGTAGCTCCCAGAGCAGAGAGATCTGCAGGCTACAGGCTGAAAACCACTGATCTAAATCAGCATGTCTCTTGTGGTTCCTGTCTACCCCTCCCTGATTATTTTAAAATTATGCTATTGTTTGTTTTAATTTTTTCCACTTAGCTTTTTTCCTACTGCATACTTAACTGACAACTTTTTAAAAATTATGTTAAGGTCTTTTGTCTGGGAACAACTGTCTTAAAGCCACTTTGAAAAAACCTTCTGGTGGAATCCAACTTGCTCAGCCAGCTGGTTTCTACGCTCATGTCAGATCTTCATAAATGGGAAAAATAAAAGCCTTATTGAAAAAAAGTCACTGTGGGCTAACTGAAAAGTTGCCATATACAACTTAGATGAAAGAAAGTTATTTTTTAGCCAGAGGGGATAGCTTCATGATTTAAATCTGAAGTTTGAAATACCTAGTGTCCTGAGACTTCATAACGAACATTTCAAAAGGTCAAAAGTTCGGTTGAACAAAGTGATTTACACACAGTTGATTCTGCAGGAAATTTCAAAGCTAATGTTCCATAAGGACAATTAAGAGTCAATGACAATTTTAATAAAAGCAAATGTAGTCTCTGTGACCTTGGAAGGAATGCTTTTCCTTCCTCTTGCCCTTCATGGTAGTACTTCTTGATTATCTTCCGCATCTGGGAAAGCAACCCTACTCTTTGAGTCTGAAGGAAGAGAGCACAGGTCGAGGCTGACCCAAACACCGGCAGCTGCAAGACCAAGCCCAGCACAAAGAGCCTGCGATCACTCCTGGCTCTTCGATGCCATCATTCTCCAGTGCTCCACAGCAGCCAACCTTTCTGCTCCGCACCGGTGGCAAGTATCCGCACCCACACCCACCTGCCACCCTCGCCCCCATGCACCCCACACAGTTCAGCCAGCCCCCCCTTCCTTCCCCCTCTCACACTCAGATATTCAGGTGCCTTTGACCTGCCTCTTGCAGGGAGCAGGGACAAGCACGGCCTGTGCTGCCGCTGCAGCAGTTTGCCACGTGCTGCCTCATGCTGATGTACAAGGAGGGGTTATAAGATGCTGCAAATCCAACGAAAAGCAAATCACGTTCAGAAGCTGGATGGCATAAAGTTACCTTGCGAGAGACGGCCTCGCCTTTGGGCACAGAGCTGTAATATAGGGTGGAAAGGACTGTGGAAGATTGTCCATTTCAACCCCTCCTCCAAGCAGGGGCAACTAGATCAGGGTGTTGGGGCCTTGTCCTGCCCCTTCCGAGCACCTCTGAGGATGAGGGTGATGCCCCAGGGTTTGACCACCCTCATGGTGAAAACACGTTTCCCAATATCCCATGTTCCTGTTGCCTCTTGTCCCAACAGCGCATGTCTAAGGCCTCCATGAGAGAGCTGTGGACACCAGTAAGGTCTCCCCTTAGCCTTTTCTTCTTAAGGATGAAGAAAGCCCCTCCTCTTGGCCTCTCCTCAAACATAACGAAGAATTAAAGCTAGGATACCCCTCTACTCTCAAGCAAGCGTGTAGCTTCAGATGTGTTAAGGAAACCAAAGGGTTTGACTTCTGAATGTCAGAAACAAAGAGATGATTCTTTCCTTTCATGTACACTGATGCTTGGGGGAGTCAGGCAGATGCACCAGCAGGAGATTATACTGGGACCTGCCTATGAGCACCACACAGGTGCTGCGTGTGCTCTGAAGAGGCAACCAAAGGTGACTATGTGTTCTAGCAGCCTACCTGTCTATTTAAAGCAGGAACTCAGTGATACCCTCTCTGCGATGCTACTTGCCATCCCAACAGCAAAGATGAAGGTGTGAGGATTAAGCCCTTATTGACAAGTAAAGGCCTAGGAGGCCTGAACAACCACATTTCAGGTAGCTCCTTAACTTCAAAAATCACACTGTAAAATGCTGTTTCTAAGAAACAGTCTTTATTAATCGAATACATTGCACAGTTGAACAACCCTATTAAAAAAAGTTCAGTAGAAAAAACAACCCAGTGAATTAATTTTCAGCTTAATTAATTTAGCTCAATTTTGCATCACGCATCTGTTATGAATTACTCTTAAACGAAGAAGCTTTCATCCTTCAGAAACACAGAAATCTTTGCTTTGGTGCCAACAAGAACCTTTCCTTTGGCCCACATCCCAGCTCTGGGCAGCCACCCTTCTCTGGCAGACAGGCCTGGGCCTGCATGTCTCCTAGAGCGAAGCCCCAGAATTCACCCACCCCGCCGTTGGAATGGGTCGCTGAATCTCAGCACAGCACCTATCTCGAAAAGGTCTCAGTTGACCCCCATAGGCCTGGCCTTTCATCAAAATTTGAAAGTCTGTGAGTAGTATTAAAGGGTAGCTTGTTCAAATCAAGGTATGCATAGAGGTGTGTCTGGAAGAAAAGATTTAAGAATAATGAAGCCCTCTTCTTTAGTGACCTAACACTAAATCCTTCCATAGGAGTTTGGGCATAACCCTGCAATCACTGCTGGAGGCCATGAACTCCACAGTTCATCAAGAGAATTAGGGGCAGGATGATCCTGATCCTTCCCCAGGACAGCCTTCTCAATTAATTTTGGGCCACATTTGGCCATCCTAGAAGGGTGGAGCTACCCATACAGTTTATACCTCCCTCAAGCAGTAGCAGGTCACTCTCAGCAATGCCTCCCTCTCCATCTGAGCACCAGCAACTGAACAACGCTGCACTTCCATGGTTGGTTTCTGAAGGCAGAAGCCAGAAAGCCATCGGAAGATGAATTACTGTGTCTTCCTTCTCCCTCCCCATTTCCCCACCCCAAGATGCATACCTCTGACCCCGCTCCTTGTGCTGCTTCAAGTGTATGTTTAGCAAATTGCATTGGGGAATTAAGACCAAAAGAAACCCATCTAGGCCCAAACAGTAGTGCTTGCAGGCATACAGGGCATGTGCTGGCAGGACCTGGTGTGTACCAGTGTCCTGGTATTCCTCCATGCCACCACCAAGGCAACCTCTCACTACAAAGGGAACCAGCTGTCTCTCCCATCTCACACAGGCTGTATATTACTACATAACTATATATACTTGTCTGTACAATGGGAATCGTTACACAGGTATTATAATAGAAGTAATCAACACAGCGCTCTTGTTTTCCTCTTACTGTCATCACCCAACAAATGCATTCAAAGATGGATGGACACTGCCATGCTGGATGTACACTTATGCTTTTAAATGTTCAGGTCCTGGATTTAAAATAGGTCCTGGGTAGGCAATTACAGAGAACGACACGGCTCTGATCACAAGACAGATCTGATTTCAACAAATGCAGGAGCAGCTTCCCCACTCTTCTACATTATTCCTCAAGAATTACCTGGCAAGACCATGGCTTGAAATTAAGTGATTTAATTTCTGTTCATTTACTGTCGATTGACTGCCAAAGGCATCTATTGGGAAAGATAAACGCTGCCTCTACTGACTGAATCAAAACCACAGCAGACAATCCATCAGACAAATTAATGGCTATGTTTCTGTATCACTACAAGCTTGCAGCTGACCAGTAACACAAAGGTGAATGACAAGCTCTGAAACAGACATGTTAACGAGAATTACGTGGAGCTGAAGGATTTTATGAGATGTATTTCTAACAGAACAAAATAAAAGGACAGGATTTTTGACAGTACTAAGATGGGAAATATTATGCAATGAGATACATAGGAACAGGTTTACTAGACTTTAAAATGACAAAAAAACCCCAACTCCTCATGAAACCCAACAATATATAACATAGGAGAACTGTAAACAATCCGGAATTTGTCCCTTCTCAATGCTACCTCCCTTTGTGAATGATATAGCTTGCAATGCTCTCACTAAACTATTATGAGGACTTCATCTCATCAACCATGTTCAGCAATGCAATAAAGCTTCTTGCTGAACACCAGAACAAGCCGTGCAGTTTCACAAGAACTACTGTTTTGCACATCACTATACGCAATATCCACTTGTTGTTACTGGATGTTACCTGGAAAAAAAAAAAATCTACTAGAAGACAGGCAAATGGCAAGCAGTCAATAGAACAGATCTAGGTCATTACTCCTATTTTTTTTCTCCCCAGCAAGAAAAAGAAAAGGAAAATAAACTGTTAAGAGCTGTGTTCTCAGCTACCCATAGAGAATACTGCCCATTACCATGACTGGTATTCTCGAGAAGACGGCAGGTATGTACTTCAGGAAGTCCATTCTCTTAGAGAAACAGCCTCAATTTTGAAGCCAAACTGTTGCTTGTTAGTGAAAGGCAATATATGTGTTGTAAGTGAAAGAGTTTTTACATTATAGGAAAGAAAGATAATGGGGGGCAAACCCATGTTTTATATTTGTCACCACCTTTATGAAATCATGCGCTCTCTCATGTAGACTTTCAGCAGTGAGAAATTAGGTGAAGTGCATCCCCACTGTTCCACAGTTTTATTTTTAGGGTTATTTCATCAGCTAAAGGTTGGCTTTTAACATCATTAAGAAGGAGTGCAAAGGCTAAAACTAAACATGAACTTTTCACTTTTATTCACACCCCTCTGCCACTGGGGACTATTCTACATAAAAGTTGCCACCTTACCCAAGTAAGAGATTTTTCGATGCTTAATAGCAAATACCTTACTTTGCATTTTTCTTTTCCACTTATCACAGAATCACAGAATCAATCAGGTTGGAAGAGACCTCTGGGATCATCGAATCCAACCATTGCCCTGACACCACCATGTCAACTAGACCATGGCACTAAGTGCCATGGCCAGTCTTTTCTTAAACACATCCAGAGATGGTGACTCCACCACCTCCCTGGGCAGCCCGTTCCAGTGTCTAATGACCCTTTCTGAGAAGAAATTCTTCCTAATGTCCAACCTGAACCTCCCCTGGTGAAGCTTGAGGCTGTGTCCTCTTGGCCTATCGCTAGTTGCCCGGGAGAAGAGGCCGACTCCCACTTCACTACAACCTCCCTTCAGGTAGTTGTAGACTGCACTAAGGTCACCTCTGAGCCTCCTCTTCTCCAGGCTAAACAACCCCAGCTCCCTCAGCCGTTCCTCGGAGGTCAGACCCTCCAGACCCTTCACCAGCTTGGTCGCCCTCCTCTGGACTTGCTCCAACACCTCAACATCTCTCTTGAAGTGCAGGGCCCAGAACTGGACACAGGATTCAAGGTGCGGCCTCACCAGTGCCGAGTACAGAGGGATGATCACTTCTCTAGTCCTGCTGGCCACACTATTCCTGATACAAGCCAGGATGCCATTGGCCTTATATTTTACTGACCTCACCCCTTCATCATTAACCTTTTATAGAACAGTGCAAGCCCAATTATTTGCTTCACTTCTCAACGGCAAGGAAATCTTCAACCATCCCAGACAAACTGAAGACTAAGGGATGCAATAACTGGAGTCAGTCAACCCAACTCTCCTCACCCATCTTCAGTGCTGCAATTATTATCTTATTGTCCACAGTAATTCTTGCCTAGAGACTCTGCCAAATTTATCATGGTTTTGTCCTCTGTGCTCCTCCTTTATCACTTGCCACTGTCAGGATTAAAGGAGCAGAAGTCCTTAAGGTACAACTACCTCCAAGCCAACCGGCCAGGGTGGTGAAGGAATAATGTGACCTACATGTTCTGTCCCTTACAAACAGGTACTCCACAGACTGAGCTCATGAATTCCACTTTCCTTGGCTCAAGGCCTGGAAACTTGAGTCTTTAGCAAATGCCAGGCCACCCACTGAGGGCAAAATTAACCTCAGTTTACAGGTGAGAGCAGTCTGATTTCCTTGTGTTTTGCAAAATATTGCTTTAAGGATATGAGGTTAATGAAGTTGTCTGGGTAGAGGCATCTGAGACCATTTGGTAGGTATTTTAGTTCTGAAAGGTTGTTTCTTTGGGTTTTTTTTAAACAACTGTAATGGGGATTATGTAATATAACAACTGTCCCTCTTTCACTTACTGCAACCTCCTCTCTAACCACACATAACCTCTCATTTAATATTTAACAGTAGTTTAGAATTCACAAATTCATTTAAATGTTCCTCAGGACAATGGAAACAGTTGTAAGATTAATAATGCAGTGGTCTTAAGAATCTTTGTAAAGCCTTCAGCTTCAATTTGCCTCTACATTAAATGCTAAAATTGCACTTCAACATAACAATCAACGGAATCAATAGTACCTTTGAATTTATAGGGATCATTAGCACGGCTCATCCGTCTTTCGGGACCCAATCTTCAAGAGATTAGCAAAAGACCATGTTCACGCCATCCCTTCCCTTCGTGGTATCCATGGACCTTCCTGTTCCTTTATGCTACATATTTTTCCTCCCTCATTATTCATGTGCTTTTAGTACCCACTTCCAACTAATTCTTAGTACGTTCTACCAATCGTTACCAATCGTGAGCACTTTTATAGTTTAACTATGCTAAATGAAAACGAGTTAGTTAATATTTAGTGAAGAAGCTAGCTAGTACTGAAGAGAAAAAAACTGCTCTACATCCTTTAAGCTTTTATAAACTAAAAGAGAACAAAAACGCCATAATCACTTCCACAACAAAGAGGCATCCTTGATTAAAACTTTTTAAAAGGTAAACAGTGCAAACTTCTGCTTCCACATTGTCATTTCAATTTCTCTTCACTAATTGCTTCAGAAACACAGTTCATATTGTGTAGTCAGCAGAGAAAAACATACACCAAAGTTGCACAGAGATTGTCTGGTTTGTATCCTGAGCCAAAAAAGGCAGAATGGACACTGTACTTTTGAGAATGAGTTTAAAAGGAAAATTACTGGATTAATGTTTGCCCAATTTTACAACAGTTACAATGAAAAAACATACAATTTTTCTTCCTTTAAAAAAGTAATTTTCCATGAAAAAAGTTCATTCTGTATACAGACCAACTCACCTCTACCTCCAAACTAGCAACACATATTTATATGCTTGCCTGACCATGAGACAGATAAACTATAATGAGAAAAATCTACGCTGACTTGCATAGGTTATCAAACAATACACGACAATGTTAAAATATGGTCAACTCAAAATGCCAACTGCAACTTTCACAGAAACACAGAATGTTGGGATTGGAAGGGACCTCGAAAGATCATCTAGTCCAATCCCCCTGCCGGAGCAGGATTACCTAGATCATGTCACACAGGAACGCGTCCAGGCGGGTTTTGAATGTCTCCAGAGAAGGAGACTCCACAACCTCTCTGGGCAGCCTGTGCCAGTGTTCAGTTACCCGTAAAAACCAAAATAACTCAAAAATACTTGCACAGAGCAAGGAGGTCACTTCAGCGAGTTAATACCCACACCTTTCAAACTCTGCAAGCTTTTATTAATGCCAAACTTATTAATCCACATTATTCTGAAGAAGAATTCACAAGAAAAAAAATGAAGACTGAGACCATCTGACCCTCTAAACTGTGCATACAGACTGCCCAGCACGTTATCAGTTTACTGCTCAAGATCCACTCAAATGCAGCAGTATAAAATGAGCAGAGCAGCAAAAAAATCCCAAGACATTCTGTTGCTTCCACCACTCCTATTCACAGACCTGCAGGCATCAATAAAACGGGAAAGTCAAACAAAGCTCGTGCGTACACTGTGAAAAGCCAGCAGCAATCAGAGGTTTCTACCTGGAAGGAAAGATGTGCACCAGCTCCTTCCTGCACCAGCCAGGGGACTGGGGAAAAAAAGGGAAAGACTGACTTTGTAAGGGCTGACCACGGCTGCCTCTTATCCACTTACTTGCAGGCTCTGATTGACGTGTTTAGTTCACCATCTCTTGGGCCTTCAGCTGAACCTTCAAGATTCATATTTGTCTGAATAGACAGGAGACACCAAAGGTTAAGTTATAGGAGTACAGCCTATAAGAGGACTGACTTTGTTGGGGAAGAGAGTAAGAAAAAAAGCCTGCATAGAGGACAGACTACCACTGCAAACTGAATAACATCACCAGTAGCTGCGGGTAGAGAGAGCTAGAAAATGAGCAAACATTGAAGAAAGTGTAGCAGAAAGTATGTTGAGATACGATATGGTAGAAACTACATGGAACAACGTAAAAAGTGAACCAGATCTATTCATGTCTACTGTCTGCTTTGACTAAGCTCTCTTTGAGGCAAGGAGTGACTTTTCTTATATCTCTGCACAGCCCCTGGCACAATGGCATGCAACTTACCTGCCGGTTTTCCAGAGCATACTATGGAAACAGCAAATAGCAGCAAGAGACTGATGCAGCAAGGCAGCCTGTCCAACAGGTTTTAAGAAATAGACAGTTTGCTCAGGAACTAGACTGAATAACATAATCACAGAATCACAGAATCAGCCAGGTTGGAAGAGACCTCAGGGATCATCGAGTCCAACCGTTGCCCTGACACCACCCTGTCGACTAGACCATGGCACTAAGTGCCATGTCCAGTCTTGTCTTAAACACATCCAGAGATGGTGACTCCACCACATCCCTGGGCAGCCCCTTCCAATGGCTAATGACCCTTTCTGAAAAGAAATTCTTCCTAATGTCCAACCTGAATCTCCCCTGGCGAAGCTTGAGGCTGTGTCCTCTTGGTCTATCGCTAGTTGCCTGGGAGAAGAGGCCGACTCCCACTTCACTACAACCTCCCTTCAGGTAGTTGTAGACTGTAATAAGGTCACCTCTGAGCCTCCTCTTCTCCAGGCTAAACAACCCCAGCTCCCTCAGCCGTTCCTCGGAGGTCAGACCCTCCAGACCCTTCACCAGCTTGGTCGCCCTCCTCTGGACTCGCTCCAACACCTCAACGTCTTTCTTGAAGTGCGGGGAAATGCTCCTAGGCCTGTCCAGAAAACAACTAAGGGGACGAGAAATTTTCTTCTATATCCACCAATGAAGCGGTGGTGCTGGGCTGCAACACACAGTTTGGAAAAAGCGTCAGTCAGATGTGTGCTACTATGATAAGAATCTGTAATTAAAACCAGTCGAGCACGTCACAGACCAAACCAGAGCACTCAGGAGAACACAACCATTATTATTATTAATTACAAACCGTACTGTATTTTGGTGCTGGAAATACAGTCTTAAGTTCACCTGAATAGGTATCACATCCCCTATTCATATCCTGATAGGCCATTACATTTATAATATAAAGGTGAATGACAGATGTCTCAAATCATTAGTCTAATGAATAATAAATAAGGACAGAGTGCTGGAGACATCCCCAATATGGAAGTGAAATTCATTAAGCAGCTACTTTGGGAATCTCTGACCTCCTATATGGAGATGAAACACTTCACATGCCACGGATAAATATACCGAGCCCAACTCAAATTAGTTTTAAAATGTAGAAAAAAAAAAAAAAGTGTTTCTTCTTAGTACATCCTCCCATTCTGCAATACAAGCAGGAGCACTGCAATAGAATTACTGGTTACCCCAAATCATTACTTTCAGCTTAAATTTGAAATAAATATCCCAGGCAGCACTGAAAATCTGATTAAACATCAGTTACAAATTCATTGCCTGTGGACAAGTCCATATTCTACACACTTACCAATACTAGAGAGGTACCACACACATACATACACACCCAACTCCAAACCTATGCTGTACTGGCCCACACGTAGTCAAATATTCAACATAACATCTACATATGTTTCTGGAATACTATTACCTATGTTTATGCAACGGTCAGAAAGACTTTGTTATATACAGTGTGGACTACAGCCAATGTTTTCGCTTTTCTACTCACACACTGGTGCCCCTGGCACCATTTTTTTGGAAATCTTTTTTGGAAATATTACAGGACTGTTAAGGATGTTCCATATTTAGACTAAATGAGTATTTTATACAACCTTCTTTACATTACAGGAAAACCTCAAAGAACAAGGCGAAATAAAATACATAAGCAAAAATCACAAAGTCAAATAAAGCAGGAAAGATAATTTAAAAATGAGGAAACCTTACTTGTAGAAGTAAAACCACTGAACTAGTGAGATATAAAAAGGACAAACATTCAAAGCCTTATTTAGCCCAGAGTATGGGTAGATATAAGCTCTTTACACTTTTTTTTTTTTCAAATAGATCTACAATAGTGAATGTATTTCTAAATGCCACATCTGTAACCTCTCTTAACACTCAGATGGATCTACACTGGATCTATCCATAATCAGGAGACTTCTAGAAAACCTTCTTTAAAGTTATATTTTGTTGCAGTTGATTTCTCCTCATTTATTTAAGGTAGTTGCTACTAGAGTTTTGCACAAAGTCGAGTCAGGGACACTCCAACCATCCTCAGAAATGACAGTCATCTGTCATACAGTTAGCAGTTCTGTGCACACACACACAAAAACATTAATATATTTAATAGTAAATTATAAAACTCACTTTTGTGCATCTGCAGATTGTTTCCAGCCTCTTTGCAGATCTTGTGAGATATCTTTCCCAACATTATTTAAGATGGCATCATCTTTATTTCCAGAATCCTCTTTTATTCGAGCTGTAGAACAGATAGGCTCTTCACTTTTCGGACGCTTTGGTTGCACATCCTCCGCAAGGGCATTTGTGTTCTGTAAATCCTTTCCACATCGGTTGGGTTCATCTTGGAAGGTAGAGGGTTTAGATTCTACCAAAGACGATTTTGTTGCAATATTAAATAAGCTTCCAAGAAAATGAAAAAAACCTTCTCGGGGTTGCTTGTCTTTGTCTGCTGTTTTGATTCCAGGCGTCAAACTAGGAAGGCTATTAGCCTTTTTCAGCTCCTCCTGGATTTCAGACTTACTAAGTTCTTCTGTGGAATGGTTCTTCTCTTCATTTTGACAAACCTAAGATAAACACAAGAAGCACATAAAGAAGATGTTTCCAGTCATTTTCCCACATTTCCAAATTCCTTAATTTTAATTTGCTCCTATGCATTGTATCCCTGTTTCAATCCAGTTTATTAAAACAGAATAAAGCTACCCCAGCTTTTCTTAGATGAAATCTATTCTGCTCAACAGGAGCGGGAAAGAAGAACACGAATAAAAAGTCCTATGCAAATTTTGGTTGTGTCAACAATATCTTTAGATAAAAGTAATTGTTTCAAATTGGGTAACACCTACCCATCCAATCTAAGCAGAAAGCGACTATTTTCATTAGGTCACTGATCCTATTTCAAATTGAAGATATATATTCCAAGTAACCTAGAATAAGCAAGTAGGCTTATTTGTTAATAGTCTATCGAGGATCACGTTAATGATGAAAAAAGTGTTTTCATGAATACAATTTAATCCTTGGAGAACAGCAAATTCTTATAAACTTTCAAGTTATACTTAGTGATACTGGAGCAGTGGTCTTTAATCTTCAAGCAATAGTTTTTTACCTTTTTCATACAAAGAGTAAATGCAATTGCTTAATACTAAGTGATCAGATGTATGTATTGAAAATGCATTGTTTATGTGAGGACAGAAATTGAATGACACTAATTTGTCCTTGAGAAATCTCTGTTTTCTTCATACAGGCAAGACACTGTCATAGTTCCTTCCTTCACTTTGACTAATCACAGAATCACACAGAATCAACCAGGTTGGAAGAGACCTCAGGGATCATCGAGTCCAACCGCTGCCCCTACACCACCCTGTCAACTAGACCATGGCACTAAGTGCCATGTCCAGGCTTTTCTTAAACACATCCAGAGATGGTGACTCCACCACCTCCCTGGGCAGCCCATTCCAATGTCTAATAACCCTTTCTGAAAAGAAATTCTTCCTGATGTCCAACCTGAACCTCCCCTGGCGAAGCTTGAGGCTGTGTCCTCTTGGCCTATCGCTAGTTGCCCGGGAGAAGAGGCCAACTCCCACTTCACTACAACCTCCCTTCAGGTAGGTGTAGACTGCAATAAGGTCACCTCGGAGCCTCCTCTTCTCCAGGCTAAACAACCCCAGCTCCCTCAGCCGTTCCTCGTAGGTCAGACCCTCCAGACCCTTCATCAGCTTGGTCGCCCTCCTCTGGACTCGCTCCAACACCTCAACATGTTTCTTGAAGTGCGAGGCCCAGAACTGAACACAGTACTCAAGATGTGGCCTCAACCTCAGCATTCTTCAATATCAGTTTTGGATTCAAATTTAAGGGAGGGAGGACATTTCTCCCTTGTTCTGTGATTGATATCATTCACACAAATTGGTCAGATTTAAAAGAGTGTCTCAGCGTAGGAAGTGCACACAAATCTTATTATTTTCTCTGTAGATATAACCATTATAGACTATAGACGTTTCTGTTAATTACTACAGTATCTATGAAGTTAACAGCTAAATGCATTAACTATAAAAGAATATATTGCATTCAAAACTTGTCAACAGTTTAGTATTATGGTTTTCTGTTGGTTTTATTATTTTAGGGGGTTTTTTTGTTTGTTTTTTGTTTTTTGTTTTTTTGAAAAATCTTTTTCATTCAGGAACTAGCTGGTTTTTTTCCCTATTAGGAACTGAGACTTCAAATATGGCTAAATCTCTACATGTGGGATTCTTCCCCTAGCAGCTCTGAGACATAACACTTGTAAAGACCGTGCTTCTTATTTGTAAGCATAATTCATGCCCTGCCTGAAAAGCTGTTTTTGTAGTCTCTGTTTTCAGAAACAGCAATCTATTTAGACTTTCCTTCCTCTTTAATCTTCCTTTCCTTACTTAACTTTCAGTAAATCAAAAGAACAGGAAGTTTTAATATGAAAGGGTCCTTCCATACCTTTAACCATAAATAGTGTCTTGAATAAAGAAGCCCTGGAGAACATTTACACTGTGCTTACTTGAAGATATATGTGGATATTAAGTCCCAACACAGAAGCTATGCAAATCCTTCTTTCTTCCCTTCAATGTGATCAATCCCACTCTCCATATATTCTCTCTCCTGCTCCACTTTGCCTTTGCTGTAAAAGACAGCATGAGCTATTGGTGTTTTATTGTTTGCCCATAAAATCTGAATCCAAAGTCTGAACTACTGTTTCGGCATTATACAAACAAAACTGTTCCTGCTACAAATTTCCAAGTTTGTATTTTAAGATAATGCCAAATTCAAATTACTGAGACGGAAGCACATGATCTGTAAAGCCAGTAAGCCTTTAACACAGCAGGAGCCTTCAGGCACAAGTGCCTGATGAATGTTGCACTATGATGGCAATTCCACGAGCCAACTTCAAGTGAACTTTCACTTACTATTTCCCAGTCCTCTCTCCGAGCTCATCTCTGACAGAAATCCTCAGCAAATGCTCAGGAAAAAAAGGCAAGGGCACAAGGTATATGCAAAGCAATCATGTCCCTGGTATATCCCACCAGTTTTCTACAGTCAGGGCCTTTAGTTGACCTTGACAGAGAAGTTGCATCTGTATCACCATTAGGCTTGAGCAGTTTTGATATTCGCAACACTGGAAGAATACCAGTGACTCTTATATTAGTTACACTTCATGTCATCGATTTAACAAAAAAAAAAATCCTCTTCCAATGTCACAGCAGCCTGAATAGTTTCTCAGGCTTACCATGCAAACAATACTTTTTGGATGAAAACCTACCTGCCAGATGCCCTTTGAGATCCTTGCTCATGCAAGGAAAGAAGTTTTCCTGCTGTAGTGTTGTCTTTCTGCTCCTTTTGTACACTGTCATCAGTCTTCCCCTTGCTTCCCTCCCCTTTCCCACTCTCTGTGAGCTTTCCCGCTTGTGACATGCTTCATAAAACTTTAATTAGCTTTTATTTCTTTAGCAACTCGCTACTCAGAGTTTCACTGGGCAAGCCTTGAGTAACCTGGCCTGACCTTATAGCTGAGCCTGCTTTAAGCAGGAGGTTCGGCTAGACGACATCCTGGGGTCCCTTCAGCCTCAATTATCCCATGGTCCTGTGACCTCACATGCAATGAGGTTGGTGCAGAGGAGAAGCTCGGCAGAGCGTGAAACAAGATTATGACTTAAATCAGGTGACTGAAGAGACTGCAGTGATTACTGAAGCTGTATCTACTGTGCAGTCAGGTAGTGCGGTCTCACCTTGCTGGAGCAACCACCGCAAAGAAGCTTGGCAGCCAGGACTCAGAAGACAAGCCCATGATGTCATGTCTCAAGTGGGATTCTTATCTGAGCTAATTTATTCAATGGTGGACTAGGTATGTTTTCCAGGCTGTAATCTACTCCTGACTGTAGCACAGCCACACGCCCAAAGCCCAACTGCACCTACGCAGTCAGGCACAGGGCTTGCTACCGGTGTGAACAGCCCCCAGTAGTTCAGAGAGCAGCTCCAGCGGTGCAAGAGCACCCTGGAGAGGGATTGCTTTGCCAGGTTTGCCTTGCCTCCAGTACCAGCCGGGAACAGCCACCCTGGTAGCCGCCATCTCTCAGCAGTCAAGTGGCAAAAGTTCAAATTGCCAGAGGTTCTCATTTGGCAGGGGTTATGTCCGTCTGCCAAGAATACAATCTCTTTTATTGCCCTAACGAGTGAATGAAATGAAAACATTAACAGCATTAAAACACAGATCCCCGTGAACAAAGAATTAGCTTCCAGCCACAACAGCCAGACATTTCGGATTTCTCTCCCCGTGAACGAACACTCATTACAAAGCAGAAACTCCAGACAGCTGTGTGGAGACCTCTCCCAGACTGTCTGTCCTGCTGCGCTTGGAGCTGCTGATGGAGGACACTCTGTGTAGCGCGCTGATACGCTTGTGCGCTTTAACCACCCCATCTCACCTGCAGTTGTGAGAGAAGATGGCCAGCCATCCGCATTTTAAATCATCACTGATTCACCTCAGGGGCCTTCAAGAAGTCATTTAACCCCAACATCCCAATTTACTCATCTGAGAAGCCCCAGAATTTCTGTTTGCTAGCATGAAGAAATCGTTTAAGAGTTTCAGATTAAAGTGCTGGGTGCACAAAGTAGCACGTTTAGGCATTGCTGCCCACTGGAAAATTAACCATGTTCCTAGGCTCAGCTTTGACCTTTCAGTATAGCTAAGATGGCTGCATTTCATTTAACAATTCTGAGCATCTCATTCAATTTGAACAGTGACACAGGACATAAATTCTGTATGCTAAACAAAATCCACAGTGGAATAGCAGACTAGTACATTCCCGCACTTAATCCCTACTGCACATTTTTCAGCAGATTTCCCTTCTCCGGGAGGCTAAAGCATCTTTAGTGTAATCTCCCACTTATTTGCAATTAATGGCACACACTGAGGTACATTAAATCCATGCATGACATAAGCTTTTGTTTTTTTCAGCTACTGTGAGAAAAAAGAAGTTAGGCATTCTCAACCAAAGGGAGGCAACACATACGGCAACCTAATGAAGAAGAACCAGACATAGCAAGATATAAATTAGGGACAAGACTTATTTAAGAAAACTGGCATAGTATTATGAAAAATTCAGGAGAAATTATTATCAGACAGTGAAATACATGATAAGCAGAGAACTCCTCAAAGTCCATTGTTGGTAGTGTTCACGAGAAAAATGGATTTAAAAAACACACAGTCAAAGTGGGTTTCTCCTGTTTATGCCAGTAATTAGTGTGGTGGTGGAGATGACACGAGGGAGTTCCACCATTGTCAAAACTGTTTAGTCTTAAATAAATAATAGCCTTTCATAATCAGAAAAAGCAAAACGCCAAACATTAACAAAGACAGCCTTGGAGGTTTGGGGGGATTTAAGTTAAAGGCGAGTTCTGTATCTCTACAAATAACCAATGCTTTAAACCTCTGAATATTTTGGCTTCTTTGTACTTACATAGTTTTCCTTCCACATCCTCCTTTCTCTGGTTGACATGAAAGAATCAGGTCATGACAACCCCAGAAGACAAGAGTAACTAGAAAACTAATGAAATCATGGCATCTTCATAATCAGGAGTAAAAGTTAAACAATAGGAAGGGACTTTTAGTTCAACTGTATCAGTTTTGCATTTTTAAAAATAAACCTATTTAAATTCAATGACTATTTAACATTTGGAAAGACAACTGCCTCTGTTGAAAGTTCAGCACTGAGGCTTTAAAAATTTGTTTATCCATTTGAATTCTTGAAACACCAAGGAGTCCTTAATGTATATTTAATTTGTCAGATGAGGAAAGAAAAGATGAAACAAACATTCTCTGAAACTCTATAGTGTTTCCCTAAAAACTGAGGAAGTATCCAGACTCACCTTCCCTGACAAGAGAACAAAAACCAAGGTGGTAAGGTGGACACTTTGAATAAGAAAAAGGAGGTCCAATCTGAAATAAAGTTTCTGCAAGGTCACCCTTACGAGGAATTGCAAACTCAGTGCAAGTCTCTGGAATGACAAAGTGAACTTTATAATTTAAAAAAATTCTGTTTACACTATTTGCAGAGTTACTTCAAAATTTCTCCCTTCTGAATTTTCTCCTGAAATTACTGTAAAACTCTGATTAAAGATTAAGAATTGGTAATCACTTCTCAACATGTAACCATCACCTTATCACTACAAGGTCTAGTATGGAGACAGAGAGAACAGAATTAAATTGTCTGTCTCATTTCTGTTCTTTCCTTTAAATTCTCCCAGTATTAAATTCTCTCTTCCATTGCTTTTTAATGAAAATGTTTTCACAAACATGACGTAATTTTTATTCTCTTTTACTTGATGATTCCCTGACGTTTGAAAATAAATTTAAAGTTGAAATTCACCTTTTCAATGCAGAAGGTGTGCACAAGCAGGCAGTACACTGGGAACAGGGTGAGACAGTGTGATTTCCACTGTACTTATATTCTGTTGGCAGGCTATAGCATCTGGCACCACACTTCTGCTTCTCATGTGTCTCCTCGGTGGTTTTCTGTGCCAAACTCAGTAAGGTTTAAGCCCATTCTTTTTCCACCCATCCTGAAACGAAGTTCCCTACTCAAGATCCCTTCTTTGAACAACTAAAATAGTAGAGAGAGAAGCACATTTCAAGATCATCCTTTCTAAAAATCTTCGGTACGGCAAAGGAATTTACCAGCACTTTAGATAGAATGACCTTGAGATGTCTTCCTGAACACATACAGCTGTTAGCACCATTAATTTAACAAAGTGTCCTGGGAAACCAGAAGGTGCTATGGACTTGCCTATAAAATTCCATTTCAAGGAAAGTCTATGTCATTGCCAAAGAGGAAAAGATCCTGCTTTCGGGTTCCACAAGAGAAATCTTGACGACGCAAACTCCAATAACATTTTGGTTTTGTCTTTCATTCACTGTTGTGGGCAGCAACAGTGATAGTTTTCAAAAGTAGCTCTCAGTTTTTTAAAAATTCATGGTTGGCAGTAATAGTCCACCTCTCTTGACTCCCAAAAGGCAAAGAATCCCTCTCTCTCTGATTTCTAATTACTAGGTCTAAGACAGAGGCATTCAGCAGGCATTCATGTACAGGCTGAGCAGACATTACATATGAAATAAAGACAATATAAAATAAAACCATGACAATATGGAACAAAACCATGCTATATGGAAAAGTATGCAGTTAACTAAGACACTGGGCTTAATTTTGATTTCTAAGTTTTTATAGAACTTAAAACTAATCATAAAGTCAGAATTAGGGACATTCAGTAACAACAGCTACATATATTCACCAAGTCCATAGAACTTTTTTTAAAACTGACGTGAATTCACGCACCAGATGAAAAATGATGTGACAGAAAATTACAGAGCAAGTTAGGCTGAAAGGAACGTGGCTGGAGAGGTCACGTAGTCTAAGCTGCTCTCAAAGCAGCTCTAGTTAGAGCAGGGCTTCACCCAGTTGCATTTTGAGTATTTCCAGGGATAAAGCTTCTGCAACTTCCTTGGGCAACCTCTTCCAATATTTGACCACGCTTACGGTAAAGATGGGGTGGGGAGGGGGGAGGAAAAAAGTTCTTAGAGGTGACTGGAATTTTCCATGTTCGAACTTGCACTCGTTGCCTCTTGTCCTATTTGTTGCAACTCCAAAAAGAATCTGGCTCCATCTTATCACGTAATTGCAGTCCTTGCCATCAAATTTTAATACTGTGTCTACCGTTTAAATACAGCCATCTTTATGTTACCTTGAAATGAAATTAACAGGTTTAATTTGTGGCAAGGAAGCTTTAGATAGGATGTTAAGAAAAAGACTTTCTAATTATAAGGTTTATGAAATCAGTAGAACAGTTGTCTGGTGAAGTTGCAGAGATCTTAGAGATCTCCATCCCTGGAGGTCTTTGAGAACAAGTCAGACAAACTTCTATCAGTTATGACAGGTACAGAGATCTCACCTTGGGGCAGAGGAGTGGACTATATAATCTTTGCAGTACTTTCTGCCCCTGTGTTTTGTATTAGGTTGAGACTGCCTCTGGTTAATCCAGGTGACTAGCACCCAGGCTTGAGCCTATGGGCCAAATTATAAAATATTTAATGCTATTGAAATACTGAAGTCACAGAATCACAGAATCAGCCAGGTTGGAAGGGACCTCTGGGATCATCGAGTCCAACCATTGCTCTGACACCACCATGTCAACTAGACCAGGGCACTAAGTGCCATGTCCAGGCTTTTCTTAAACACATCCAGAGATGGTGACTCCACCACCTCCCTGAGCAGCCCATTCCAATGGCTAATGACCCTTTCTGAAAAGAAATTCTTCCTAATGTCCAACCTGAACCTCCCCTGGCGAAGCTTGAGGCTGTGTCCTCTTGTCCTATCGCTAGTTGCCTGGGAGAAGAGGCCGACTCCCACTTCACTACAACCTCCCTTCAGGTAGTTGTAGACTGCAATAAGGTCACCTCTGAGCCTCCTCTTCTCCAGGCTAAACAACCCCAGCTCCCTCAGCCGTTCCTCGGAGGTCAGACCCTCCAGACCCTTCACCAGCTTGGTCGCCCTCCTCTGGACTCGCTCCAACACCTCAACATCTTTCTTGAAGTGCAGGGCCCAGAACTGGACATAGGATTCAAGATGCGGCCTCACCAGTGCCGAGTACAGAGGGACGATCACTTCCCTAGACCGGCTGGCTACACTATTCCTAATAGAGGCCAGGATGCCATTGGCCTTCTTGGCCACCTGGGCACACTGCTGGCTCATGTTTAGCTGGCTGTCGATCAGCACCCCCAGGTCTCTTTCCGCCGGGCCACTTTCTAACCACTCTTCCCCCAGCTAAAGTCTAAGCTAAAGTTCCCAAGTCTAAATTGCATATTTGGTATATTGTATTTGTACCTACCTTGGCAAACTTTTGCGTTTGCCTGACAGAGCTCACATGGTAGTTCCTGTGCTGAGATGCTTAAGAATTCCTTCCTAATCAGTTATGGGAGAATGCGCTGTTTCCTCCACGCACTGCTACTGGAAACATATCTGGGGACCATCGGCAGGCAAGTGTATTTGCCTACACTGTCACAGCCTTTAGTTGGATGAGAACCTCAGACAGGGCAAGCCTGCGACCTAAGCCAGTCACTACTACTGAAACTAAGCCAAGCACCTATCACCGCTGCTCCTGCTGCAGTACAGTAATACAGGTAGGAGCCAGGTTACACTTGTGGCACGAGCACGTTCAACAAGAGTGTTGTGTGATTTCTCCAAAACTGTACTAACAGGACGTTCTCCAGCACGCAGCTCGCTATAGTAGCGGTGTTAGCTTATTTGGCAGATGTTCCACATAATCCAACTAATACCTATGTCCCGGTTGTAAGCATCTGTTCTAAGGGCATTACCAAAAGCTGTGAAAGATGCCCTCACGTACTTCTGCAGGAAGCACTGTTGCAATATGCCTTTTAAAAACAAAGTCCCTGTAGTGCTAAAAGTGAGGTTAATGATATACTAACATGTACTGGACATTATGCAATGAAGATACTTAGGACACTAAACATGAAGTTCAAGAACTGTTTACATCCATCCACACAACCACCTGTTCAACAATCACATCGCTCAAATGGAGCATTTACTCAGAAAGAGCCCTGTTTACAGCTCTAATTCAAAGAAACAGAAGCAAACCAAAACCCGTCAATAAATAGTGGTGGGTGGTGGTGTACTTTCTGGCAATGAATTAATAGACATGGCAAATATATTTCAGTAATATTTTCTGAAAAGTGATCAAATGATGATTGATAAAGTCACCTTGGCTTCATATTTTCATAAGGTGAGTATTAAAATGTATTTTCCTCCTTCTACAAACTAAATACTTCATTGCAGGGAAAAAAGTAGCAGGGGTAAAGTACTAAAGTGGTAACTAAAGTGCTCAGAGGAGACAAAGAACTACTATATGTAGCTCAGCATGTTTCCCAGCTCCACTCACCCAGGCAGCTATAATTTAGATGTCTGACCTTTGCTGCTAAATCAGAGACTTAGACTTCCCCTGGTATTTTGCCCCTGGCCTATTATATGAATATACAACATCACAGCATGGAAGTCTACATGTAAGTCTATCAGAAATATGATAGCTCATTAACTTGGTGACAGACAGACACGATATGGTTTCAACTTTTAGTCCCCAGCCACCTGAAAGGACGAGGTAGAAGCACCGTTCGGAGACATGGACATGTACGGAAACCTGCCCAAACCCGATCCATGGAGGTATGTAGATTTAGACATCCCTCACAAAGTACACTTTCTATAACAACAAAACAAGTAACCTTGATGTCTTAATGAATAAAACTGAAATGTCTTGCAATATCGTACCTTATCCCTTTCAAATGAGACAGTCTCAGTTCTCTCCAACTGTTCAGCTGCATTCTAGTGATCTTTGCACAAGATGGCTTATTTTGGCCAATGTCAGGCACGGGACAGTGCGGTGTTATCAAAATGCAAGTGTGTGTTGGAGGGAGCAGCGGTAGGGAAAAAAGAAAAGGAAAATATTTTCTTCACCAAAAAAAGCCGGGGTGTGGGCCAGCGGTAGAAAACATACTTTCTCCACCTCCTCTGAATCAGTTCTTGCTTAGGAAAGAGGGAAGTAATTTAGATAGGAAGCTCTCAGTACAGTTTAACAGTCAGCATATTCTAGTAATATGAAAACCACACCTTTCTTATAAAGCTTATACAAACATCAGGTATTATTTCAAAGATAATGTAATGTACACAGTAACACTTCAGACTACTAAACGTAGGTCAAAGACAATATAATTAAATAAAAAGTTATGGCAAGGCAAAGAAAACAGATCAGATTTTCAGAAAAAAACTTTACAGCATTAATATGGGCATCAACTTTTAGTACAATATTACAAAAACACAAGTTCTGAGTAGAAGACTTTACTGCAATTAATTTAGATTCAGAAGGAAATATTCTGAATTTGAGCTTTTTAAAATTAAAAAATAAATTAAATTTACTTTTTGGCAAGAAAGAGATACTCTTAGGTAACTTAAACCTGCTATGCTCCCTTTGCTCCACCTATGCATCCTGCTTCTTCCTTGAGACCTAGCCCTCTTCATACTTCCTTTTAAGCAATTCTTGGTGTTGAAGTCCTGTGCACATATGCTAAATGATTTCCCTTTCCCAGTCAAAGCCTTCTTCAAAAGGAAAATCTGTTTTAGAATTTTTCACTGAAGTAACATAGAAAAAATAAGATTTTTTTTTTTTTAAATGTAGAAAATTTGCTGCTATTATAGTAGAAAGTCCTCTGGTTTATCAGAACGATTTCTGCCTGCATTTCAAGGCACAAAATCAATAGTCCATGATTTATAGTAACAGGAAGGCATTTGGTGGCATTTTCCAGGAGCTCAGAACTGACAGGGTTGGCTTGAATCCACGCAGCTTCCGAACGAACGTCACCACATTGTTTCCCATCTTAATGTAGATAAACTACACTCAACATGGAATTGTTCTCGAGCCAATAACCCCGCTGGACTGAACCGGGTCTTTGAAGAGGCAACCGCAATGTCTCTTGACCTTTGGCAAAGCTCAAACAGTCACTAGATGCAACTACCCAGACACTGCAGGCCATACAAGATGACCGCTTCCTTCTCCATACACCATTAGTGCTCAGGATATAAATCTCAGATTCAGTGTGTTACGAAGCCTGCTGCATCCCCCAATACATCTGGCAGACTAGTCAAGGCCCTTTTGGGAAAGTAGCCACAGTATTATCTGCATTAAACTAAAACTACTTGGAAAAGGAAGGAAAAAGAAAGCAAAAGTGCTTAGTGAATGATCACTAAAATGGCTCTGTGCGGGGCACAATGTGACGGCAGCAAAGCCGGCTGTTATCACCAGGCCCTGTCCTGTACATAATTATTTATGATATTTGACTAAATCTAAACACAACTTCACAGGCAACCACCACTTTGTGTAAAGTGACATAGGAGAAAGCCCTGATCACAGAGAAGCATGTCTTTTTTTTTTGCAGTAAAATGCTTACAGGCCAAGACAAGCATGATTAACGTGGGTCACACTGGTGAAGAACAGCCAACATGCATACAAAGTTCAGCAGAAAGATCTTACAGTGCTTTGGTTGGCAACCAGTGGACCTTCAGGCAGGCAAACACTTGGTGGTTAGATATTCACAAAATATACAGAAATAGTGCTTTAGAGGAATGGCTGAAACCATTCTTTGATAAAAATACTAGCTTCTTTCTTCACTGGCTAACTGCACGTAGAATTAGCACTAGACTCCCACTTCTTTACTGAAAGCAAAGACGTGAATTTTTTTTTTAAGAGTGTGAAGCACAGACAGTCTTTCTGTTTTCTGCATGTGTATTAGTACCCCGGCATAACAGACCCTAACCCAGAATATGGCAACCAGGTACGACATCGCAGTGCAGGAATACATCCAACATCAGAACACTAGCAAGCAGTCACAAGCAGAGGTGGCAGACTTTAGCTCAATTAAGCATTAGTAAATAAAAATCATACCTTCAAAAGTGCAGGCAGAGTGGAGCTTTCCTTTTGGTTGCTCTTTAAATTTATGGCTTCATTTCCTTTGTTTTCAGAACTGAAAAACAAACATATTTTGTTACGCCGAGGACTTGCATTATTCAATTCTACCATTCAATTTAAACACAAGAGAGCATTAACTTAAAAGGACAGAAGAACATGGTTTCCAAACCACAGCCCACATTCTGCACATATTGCAACTGAAAAAGCCATGCTCCAAAAAGCTGAAGATGGACAGAAAATGCCTGTTTCACCTCATACGGAGGTTTTCAAACTCTAGCAGTCAGAAATGGCACACACCATTTCAGCTCTTCCAGATGAAAAAAACCCAAGCTTTCTGTGCATATATATTATTTTCTGCTGGAAAAATGATACTGTAGTCAATCCATCATCCACTACAGCAGCATTCATTGCCATAGCACTATCTACCTGGCAGCTAGAAGGTACCCCCAGACCTTATACCAAGGACTGTGACCAATTTGAGAATACTCAGGGCAGATGGAATCATCACAAATCGCAGCTACCAGATTTACCAAACCTTCACTGAACATACCTAATGGGGGGGTTGCAGGCAAATTCAGAAGAAATTTTAGGAAGGGGAGAACAGGTATGTTGTTACTACCAACACAACTCCCGCTGTTCCATTTTAAAAATCAGAAGTCTAAAGTCGTGTAAGTCCTTATTGCCAATTTACCTTGGTCAAAATTTTCTTCAAAGCCCAACTTTGGAATAAGGTGAACCGTTTCCCCCTGCCCGGATTCTTAAAACGATACTTAAGCACAATCCAGGAGAGAACATTTTAATCAAACACTTTATGCTACATGCAACTTAAAAGCAAAGACATATAAAGAAGGATATGACAGACATCGCTTCCTGCACTACGTATCATAAGTTGAAGAAAAAATAACTTTGTACCAATATATCACGTGAGAAATGCTCAGTATCGCAATGAAGTGACAATCACTTCAAAAACACTTCTTCATCAATTTTAGAAATCTAGCTTTGCTATCGACAAATGCACAAGCCCTTATTTCTGAATTTGTAGGAGAAGAATTGAAAGCTGTTTAAATAAAAAAAAATAATAATTATTTGCATTTTGGTGAAATTCTGCCAGGATTTGGAGAAAAGATTTAGAGGTACCAGCACTCCTGCTACTACTGACTGTTAACCACAAGTAAGCATGTCTCAGTAAGACTTCTGAAAAGTCTTACAAAATAGGTTTTCTTCCTATTGTGGATTAGGCATCTGAGTTAAATGTAAGTTGACATACACACAAAATACGGAAGCCAGTCTAACTAAATGTTATGTTTCCCTCTCAGCTGCTCAGAGACAGCATTCCCTAAACAAAACTGAGAACAGAACTCTCCTGCAATTAAGTTTTTAAAAGATCTTTCAGATCTTTTTAGATACATCAAAACAGAGAAGAATAGTTCTTTCCTCTCTTTTATAGATCCTCTTCAAGTTGAAAACCATGTACTTTCAGATCACCTCAGGTAATCTTTCATAATGCATTCATAAACACAAAGATGCTTTTTCAGGGAGAGCATCAGACAGAAAGCCTTGGCAGTTCTTTGCCTCCCTGTAAGACAGAGCAGATGAATGAATATTCTATTAATTTCTTCTACTGCTAATGTGTTTCATGAAGGAGATGTCACAATCACTCCTGGGCAGTCTGGCACACTAATAGAAGTGCTTCTCAGTACGTAACCTGTTTTCTCCCTCCTACTCTCTTTTTTTTTTTTTAAAAAAAAACCACCCTTCTCAGATCTGCATAGCTTTTCCTACACTTGACACGAACAGGAATTCCTTGTACTTAAGAGCGGAATAATGAGGTTGATCTTCAGCAGACGTTCTTCCTGGCTTCAGGATATCACTCTTTATGGAACTGGTGTGCAGACCACAAATGAGATCCTTGCTTTCATTAAGTATTGCCAGCACAGATCACCAGTGTCCTATTCTTTTATCACTTTGTTTTGCTCATATTCTTCCCTTCACATCATGTTTTTTCCCCAAACTTCTTTCACTTTCCTACTTCTTGTTTGTATTTGAGATATATGCTTGAATTACTTTCTTCTAGCTAGCCAGGCTTGGACAGATTGCTATGAAATTCCATAGTGTACATACGAAAATTGAAAGAATGTAGTTCAGCAGATAAGCATCTTAAAATCAACAAGGAAAAAAAGAAGTATCAAAACTTTACTTTCCAGCATAAAATAAACCTAAACCTGGAAGCAATTCTCCACACCCTTTCATGGTTTATATTCTAGCGTTTCTACATTCCTGAACCTTTTCCTTTAGGGTGTAGTTCCTCAACATGCTCACTTTGTCAGCAGAACCAGCTATAGAAATTTCCACACCTTCCTCCTCAACCTCAGCTATCTCTTCGCACCCTTAACTCAGCCGAGCAGAGCTCTTAGTAGGGCCACAGCCTTGGATAAAATCAAGGGGGGAGCAGAAGTTTCCATCCCTAAAAACTCAGCCCGTGATCCAGTTTACAGTGTAGTGATTTGTACCAGCACAAATGAAGGGGCAATGAATGCCACTCAACAGGCAGGAACAAGCAAGCACACCCCACTGCAGCTTACTCCACCACTGAACCCACTTCTGCCCTTAGCCAGGGCCCAGTTTTAAATGGATCTTTGACTGAAAAATGACTCAGGCCAAATGAATGAAGTTTACAGCACAAAATCTCGCTTTGCTGGAAACAGGCCTCTTGGATTGTTTAGGATAAAATTGTTTTGTTTTTCCCAAAGAGCCAAGATTACCTTCTACAGCCTAAACACCACAGACACAGTAGCTGGTGCCACGGTTGGTACTCGGGACTGGAGAATAGGCTGGTTACTGCTCACTGGGCTCAAATGATGCAGCTTACCACTTCCCACTACCTAACCCCCACAATTTTTAGGGCTTTCCCCTCCTCTGATCATTGCATCAATCACATAACAGTCACTAATCACAAATTTTGGAACACTGCAAAGTATTTTCCCCACAAATTCTCTGAAAAGGAAAATAAAATAGTAAAGTTCACAGGCCCACACACAACCCTACACTCTCTTAAAAAAAAAAACCAACATGGTGAAGTTAATGTAATTATGTTACACATTTCTTATGTTGCAACATAAGCCCATGTAAGTAAGGGCAAGTGTAGAGTCCTGCATCTGGGCAAGAACAACCCCATGTACCAGTACAAGTTGGGGACAGACCTGTTGGAGAGCAGCGTAGGGGAAAGGGGCCTGGGGGTCCTAGTGGACAGCAGGATGACCATGAGCCAGCAATGTGCCCTTGTGGCCAAGAAGGCCAATGGCATCCTGGGGTGTATTAGAAGGGGTGTGGTTAGCAGGTCAAGAGAGGTTCTCCTCCCCCTCTACTCTGCCCTGGTGAGGCCACATCTGGAATATTGTGTCCAGTTCTGGGCCCCTCAGTTCAAGAAGGACAGGGAACTGCTAGAGAGAGTCCAGCGCAGAGCCACGAAGATGATTAAGGGAGTGGAACATCTCCCTTATGGGGAGAGGCTGAGGGAGCTGGGTCTCTTTAGCTTGGAGAAGAGAAGACTGAGGGGTGACCTCATTAATGTTTATAAATATGTAAAGGGCAAGTGTCATGAGGATGGAGCCAGGCTCTTCTCAGTGACATCCCTTGACAGGACAAGGGGCAATGGGTGCAAGCTGGAACACAGGAGGTTCCGCATAAATATGAGGAAAAACTTCTTTACAGTGAGGGTGACCGAACACTGGCACAGGCTGCCCAGAGAGGTTGTGGAGTCTCCTTCTCTGGAGACATTCAAAACTTGCCTGGATGCGTTCCTGTGTGGTATGGTCTAGGTAATCCTGCTCCAGCAGGGGGATTGGACTAGATGATCTTTCAAGGTCCCTTCCAATACCTGACATTCTGTGATTCTGTGATGTTGTCCATATGAGTCTATATTCAGAGAAGCAGTGAACACAACTGTATTCTAAGGGGGTTTATAGATTTTTTTTTTTCCTACAGGACAATCTCTGCAATTAAATCTTGTTATAAATGTTGCCTTGGCAACTACATGACATTACACCATCCAATTCTTACACCTTTGCTAAGAACTGAAAACAACAGCTGGCCGTATACCCAGGCTCACCAGGAACTAGGGATCCTCCCTCCCCAGCCCCTGACATTTGGGCTACATCTGTATTATTAAAGTTTGGCTCCACAGAGTTTCATCCTTGCTTTAAGCTTTTCCAAAGTGGTGCATTTTTGGAGTGCTTTGCCATGGCAGGTACTGAGCACGGTATCTCCAGTTCAGCACATCTAAAGTTAGGCTTGGGCTTAACCACCCACATGGCTTTGCTAGATCAGCCAGCCAGGTCTCAGAGAGCATTTCAGCACTTGCTAAATCAGGAAGATGAATCTCATGAGTCTTCAACTCTATGCCTCACAAACTACTGTTGTTACATTATATACCCAGCAATACGGCTCTACTAACCCAAGTTTTGAATCTACTTTGTACTCGCTTTTAAGAAGTGAAAGAGCAAAGCATGATCCCAGGAATACGGTAAACACCTCCGCCTCGCCAACTTGCTTCCATGGACTTTTTAACTGTACAGGCAGTCATTTACAAATTGTCACAACCACTTGTTTACGTATTTAGGCAAACATTACTTTATTTTATAGATTTGGAAAAAAAAAAAAAAGAGGCATGGAAATATTAAATAATGCCCTGAGTAATAAAGACATTGTCAAAATTAAGACTAGAAACTAAGCTTCTCAACTACTTCTCAAATATGTAATCTACTGCCTTCCTGCTGCTATTTCTGCCAGGCATTCCTTTTTCTCTTACACATTAGTAAGTACATATTCAGTCTACAACTACCTGAAGGAAGGTTGTAGTGAAGTGGGAGTCGGCCTCTTCTCCCAGGCAACTAGCGATAGGACAAGAGGACACAGCCTCAAGCTTCGCCAGGGGAGGTTCAGGTTGGACATTAGGAAGAATTTCTTTTCAGAAAGGGTGATTAGACATTGGAAGGGGCTGCCCAGGGAGGTGGTGGAGTCACCATCTCTGGATGTGTTTAAGAAAACACTGGACATGACACTTAGTGCCATGGTCTAGTTGACAGGGTGATGTCAGGGCAACAGTTGGACTCAATGATCCCAGAGGTCTCTTCCAACCTGGCTGATTCTGTGATTCTGTGATTAGTGCATCCAATAGAGATGGGTTAATCTTCAGCGAAGGTAGAGGGATCTCTTCTCCTCGAGTGTCTTGCTGCTCTTCCCTACTGCCTTGCCAGCATGCCTAACCTGATTAGCATCACTCCTATTCTTTAAATAATGAAGATTAAACTCAAGTTACAAAAGATCCCTTTCTGTATCTTCTGCACAAACCTGTCTTTGTGTGATTTTCTAATGCTTTCTGTCCCTCTGCTGCTGAAAATCTGTTTTGACCTTTTTGTAATCTTGGACAGGTGGTGTCTGAATCAGAGGCAGATTTGTGGTCCATGTTTTTAATCATTACACTTACGCAGGAGAGGTTAGAGATTCTTATCGGGGAGACAAATGTTCACATTCTGCATTGTTGATCACACAAAAAGTAGACACACATAAGCAGAAGTACTCAAACTCACGTTAGTTAATATACAGCAGGGATTATAGTAAAGAAAAATCAATTTAGTGGAGCAAATTTAAGTACACTGTTTGCGAGATCTTTTCCAACTGCCTCTAAAAACAGCACAAGACAATTACAAACAATCCCATCTTCAAAAGGCCCTCACGGCATCTCCGTATGGTGCGAGAAGCCTGCTTCCTCCATCCTCATCCTTCATAACAATCCCTCGGAACTTGCAAATTAAAAGCCCGTCCCCTTCTTCCTTTATTAATCTACCCCACCCATGTTATGCATGCAGCAGATTGTGAATGTGTTGTGTCAGATAAAAAAAAACAAGCTACAGGCAGCGTGCAAGTGCAATAAAGCACAAACATGCAAGTTCTGATGAGACTGACCAGGCGCAGAGCTCACCAAACTGAAAGTAACTGCTGTGACATTTTAGGTTCCTTTTCCAAGGAGAAGGTACGGGCTGCTGATTGCTGTTTGGGAAGGGGGAAATTCATGGGCAGTCTCTTAAGGAAACAGGGACAACTGGCTAAAGCGCATCTCGGACCGCACTGTGACAGCACTTCTGGATGTTGACCCTCCCTCCTTCTCCACTGCTTAGAAGCAAACTCTCTTCCAATGTGGCAGCTCCATCATTTACTTCTCGTGCAGTCCAGATGTTGCCACGTTACCAGACAGGCGAGTGCTCTATCATTTTGCCATTTCTCTCTCTCTCTTCTGGGACAGACAACTCCCTGAATAGTCAAACCTTCTTTGCTACCACATTACGCTCGCATTGTTTGTTTTTAACTGATCTTCTGATTCTCTTCAGATTAACTCAGAAACCACTTAGCCATTTAACGTGATGACTTTTAATGGTAAGAGAATAAGCAATGCCTAACCTAGAAGATGCTCCAGGGTGCCAACAGCTTCTACATCTGACTTCAGTGACATAATGCTAATGAACTAAGCCTGACCTATACATACAACTATCTATCCAAGTTTCATGACATCACTTGTGACATCTCCTTCTCAATATTTTCTAAACAGTTTTCCTCAAGACTATGTGGTTTTGGGGATTGTTGATACAATTCACTCTCTGCTGGAGCCCTCACTTAGGCTAATGTCATTTTCAGGTTTCCTTTCTTGCTAGTTTCTTCATTTCAGCATTCTGGGGTGTAATGCCAGTCCATGATCCCTGCCTTTTATCTCTCTCTGAACAAAACTAACGCTCCTCTCTGGGAAGTAATACCTCATTTGGTTTTGATGTCATGACTTCTTTCCCATTTTACTTCATGCCAACACAATGACACAATCAGCAGTGACCTTCCAGAAGGATATTTCAACAGCGGAACAGCGAGATTGCTAACAAGGATCTCATCACTTAGTACTTTAAAATCCATCTGTGCGAGAGCCTCCCTGAAGAATGTGAATGAGCAGAAAACCACGAGTCTAATACTACTATCAAATAGAGATGTGCAAGACCAAAATCTCCGTGAAGCTTCAGCACAATACAGGGATTCTCCAATCACATCCACAGACCAGTAGCAGTTACGAAACTTTTATCATACATCTGCAAAGAGCCATAGGTTAGCTAGGATTGGTTTCTTCTCTGTTCCAGCTTCCAAGTGGTAATTGAAAAGACGACTGCTAAAAATTCAGACCTTTTGAGTTATATTTTTATATATACACCAGTTGCCCTACTTGCCATATAGACCCTTATGATTACAGAAGTTGGCCTCCTGCATAATCTAGACTACAAGATTTCACCTGTGTTAAGCCTTTAACACCTGACCAAAAGATATAAGTTTCGATTAAAAACCATCAAGCAATGGGAAAATCTACATTTGTAAATAAGACTTTTACATGTAAACTACTACTAAATTCACTACTATTAGGCTTAATAGTCTGATTTGTCAAGCCTCATCTCTCAGCTACGGGATCAACCTACATCTACGTAGGGCAGATCACAAAGGCCTTGGGTTCAAATATCCTCTTCAAGTCACAGGTCTTCTAAGACATGAAGTACTAAACTCTCATTTCTCTTGCAGTTATATACCTTGAGGCAGAGTCACTCCTAAAAGTGTAACCCCGTCACTTCAAAACCGTCTCTTAGATGAACTGAACACTATTGAGCCACTTAATTTTATCCTGTGAGGGAGGTTTTCCAGACATCAAATTGTTCTGGAGAGCCCTTTTTAGTTTGTCAGCATCTTTCTCATAATAAATTGTGGACACTGCAACTAGACTCAGCACTCTAGTAACCAAAGTTAATCCACAGAATACATGTACTTTGCTATTTATACATCTGAGAATCGAATTTTCTCTCCGAGCCACCACTTTGCTTTGGCAGCTCACGTTCAGCTGATTGTCAATCGTGGCAAGCTAATCTGCTTTTAGTGTTGTCAGGTTCCACATAAATATGAGGAAAAACTTCTTCACAGTGAGGGTGACCGAACACTGGCACAGGCTGCCCAGAGAGGTTGTGGAGTCTCCTTCTCTGGAGACATTCAAAACCCGCCTGGACGCGTTCCTGTGTGATATGGTCTAGGTGATCCTGCTCTGGCAGGGGGATTGGACTAGATGATCTTTCGAGGTCCCTTCCAATCCCTGACATTCTGTGATTCTGTGATTCTGTGATCTACGTGGCAATTCCCATACTTTTCGCTCTAGTCGTCTGCAAACTTCACATGCTACAGTTTTGTCCTCTTTCAAATTATTTGTGAAGATATTAAATAAATTGATTCAAAAATACGTCCTTTTAATTTTTCTTCAAATATAGAAACAGTAGAAAACTATTTTTCATATCTGGTCTTTTTATATCCCTCTGTATGTCGATTCTTAGCCCACTGCCATTACACTTGCAAATATTTTAATAGGAGCATCAGCACCAAGTCAGATGCCTTAGAGTCTATGGACACTACTTGAGCAGTTTGTCAACTGAAGCTGTAATCTCATAAACAAAACAAGAGTTTGACAACTCCCATCCTCTAGTGATGTTAGGATCAACATCATGTTTATTAACTTCTCAGGTCACCTGGAAGCCTTGGTAAATCAACTTTTCAATCCCCCCCCTTTAATCCAACCAAATACAATAGACTTAAAAGTGAAATACCAACACCTTACTCTAGACACTAAGGTCACACTTGTGAAGCCATCCATGTGCTGTGCAGCCAGAACTATCAGAACCTGATCTACGAAGAGAAGTCACGCAGTTTTTTAAGAGCCAAACTGTTGGCATGTATACTGAATGACACGAGCAAGGGTACACTAAACATTTGTTAAATGAATTGAAAGGAAAATGTTACTGTAAACCCCAGTGGCAGCAAGATGCGTCTTAAATTTGTGAGGAAATCAACGAAGATTCCTAAAAACTGCCTCCTGCATCAAATGACAGTTAAAACACATTAGTATTCTAACAGAAAATAAAGATGCTAGCATTTTAACAGAAAATAGCTCGTTCCTTTGTTCCTCTTCCCCTGAAAATAGAATATTGGCCTTTTTGAAAAGCTTCAAAATGAAAAATTTTATCCAACTTCTCAGCAAGATTCCTGAGGCTAACACTGTTCCTGGGAAACCAAATGGTAGTAGCAGTGACAAAGTCTTCTTCCAGTCTCTGGCAAGGCTGTTGGGGCTTGTCTTAAAGAGAGAGGGAGTGTTTGCACAGAAATTTGTAGGTGAAGTTTTTGGCCCATACTTCTGTGCTTAAGCTTAGGCCACACACATAGGGGAGGAGCAGTAAAGACATTAAGATAACTGGAAATTAGAAAAACAAGTTAGAGAGTTTGAAGTTAGAGGGTCAAAGGAAAGCAAAGCTGCTATTTCATTTAAAACAAATAAGAAGTGAAGTGGAAGAGAAGGCACAGAAAGCAGAGAAAGGTAAGGAAGAAGAAAATGGAGCCAAGAGCAAGAAGCAGCAGGAACTTAGGCCTAAGAGAGTGTTACAATCAGCTGATTAGGTGTTGGAATAGCACTTGGGCCAATTCAATTTTGTAACTGAATACAAAATATATTCAATTAAACTATCCCACTTCGAAACTGGCTTGATTACAGACAGCATTAAGCAATTCAGACTGTTTTAACTGAAACAATTTTTCCTCTCAGACCTGTTTATGCTGCTTATTTACATACTGTTCCTCGCTTGTGTAGCAAAGGTAGGTCAGCTTCGTGTTCTGCATTAGCAGCGCTGTGTCACATAGACTACGTAAGCTACACAGAGTGTGTTAGTATAAAACAAAGAGATTTTTTTAATCCTCTTTCAAAATGCAACTAAAAATATCATGGAAAATAAAGATGCTATAAAATCACAGACATGACACATTTTACAATGAAAATTTACAGGAAAAATGCAAAACCCAAACCATGTCTTTACACTGAACATGTACGTTTAAGTTTAAAGGCTAGAACTAAGTGAAATAAGGATGGCCCATGATCACCCTTGCTGAATAACTTAATCTGTTTTACATGTGAGGAAATTGAACAGCCGTACAAAGGCTAGAGAAAAGAAATATAAATGTTTCTCAGTAGAGCCTACTTCGACATTGGGCAGTAGGATTATACCAGATTACATCAAGGTTTTTCTTCTGGCATCTGTCAAGCACAGTAACCAACATTAATGTAGAATCTGCTCCACATTTACCAGCCTGATCAGTTAAAATTTGCAACATTCTTATAAAATAAATATGTTCCTGGCCGCTAGCACATAAACTTGGTATAATATCAGAAACAGATTTATAAACTATTTAAGTTTATTAAGGTTAAAATTATTGAATTAATAGAGAATATAATAGACAGTCCATTACACAACTGTTTCCAAATGGCACATTTGCAGGGTTGGGGATCAGCGATAGGACTTACACAGGGCATGAAAATAGGAGATATTAAAAAAATAATCCAGGAAAGCTTTAAAGCAGCAGCAACTGCTGTCCTCCTGATAAAGAGAGCATAAGAGAATTTTTAAAAGATGTCATTAAGAAAAAGCACCCAGAAAAAAACAAGCAAGAGAGACTGGTGTCACTAGTAAAATGCAGCGAGCTCTTCTAGTCAGGCTGGAGCAGAAAACTCTTGGCAGAGGCACACAAGGCTACACATTCAAGACAAGAAAATACTTCTCCAGTTGTCCCATTTTCTACTCACAAAATATATGTTGGGAAGTATCCTACAGATGCTTCCCAGTCGTTATCAAGTTTCCCTCTTTTGTGTTGAAAGCATGCATCTTCCAGTCAACAAAAATAAATTTGCTGGCTAAATTTGTAGCATTTAATTGATTATTAAACAAAGTCTGTTGTCACTGGAATTCCTTCTGCATTTGCTCTTCATGTGCTCACAAGAAATACTTCTTCCTACATTTTTCCCTACACAAAACTGTCCATATGTGAAGGGCAGATCCACACGGTGTTCACACAGTTAGGCCCCAAGACCTCCAAACTACTTAAGCAGATATACTGCCTTCAGTAAAATATTTTAGCAATTTAAGAAACACTGGAACATTCAGAAAACCAAGACTCCATTTCAAAATAAGGCAAGTCATGAAATCTCATTAACACAACACAATTAGAGACTACATTTCATGTCACAAAATTGACATGAGAAAGTGAAATTACTGAGGAAACCCACGTTTCTGATCTTAAAAGTCTTCAAAAGTGATACTGTAAAGTTGGTTAGAATCTATAAAAATTATTTTAGAAATTAAAATACCAGAAAAACAGATGTATTAATATGCCCTGAAAAGCCTAAGCAACACAGTGCTTTTTGGTATTTTGTTCTGAAACGTGGGTTTTCCACCGAGTCGAAGGAGGAGGAAAGAAACGTTGCCCCCAAAATAATAAAAAAATTTTAAACCCCAAGAATAATAATAATAAAAGTCCCCCTCAAGGTCACCGGCAACGGCAAAGTGCCCTCTGCGGGGTCACCCTCCACCGGTGCTGTGCAGTGCTGTGCTACTGCCTGGAAATATGATAGTATATACTAACTGAATTGTATGAAATCCAAAAACTGCTCAAAAATAAAAGCAGTAGTTGGGTTTCTGTCCTTTTAAGAAGTTTCAGTAATCAGAAATACAATCCCCACAGTAACATGTTTCTGAATTTTGTTTTTTTTTCCTCCACCTGTGAGCCTTTTGTTCACCAGAGGAGAAGACTGAGGAGCTTTCATTTTTGCAGAACTGTTCCTAAAAATGAGAGACTTGTAGTTGTTTTGGAAATATTTTTGTATGAACTCTTGCACTTGGGCCAATAAATGGAAAGGAGACAATGCTGTTAACACTTAAAATAGTGGAAAATAATGTTGCTTTGTTTCTTCCAAGGAGCACTACTATTATAATTAATACCCTAGTAACATTTCCTTTAGGAAATGTCTCGCACATACATGGCCAGCTGCTGGGCTTGCTCCTTCTGGTGTCAGCCCCATGAGACATTTAAGTATGCACCTAATTCTAATCAAACAAGTAGTCCCACTGTAGTGCAGAGAACTATTTACCTATTTAATTATAGGCAACCACTTTGGTACCCTGCTGAATCAGGGCCTTTGCAACTATTTTGAATTATCCTGCAATAAAAGTCATAATGGAATAATCTAGGAAGCAAAAAGAAACCAAAAAAACCCCAAATTAACAAGTGAACCTGAATTTTCATAATGCATCTTGCTTAAATAAGTCTAATTTGAATCCTTCTATATGGTTGGAATATTCCCCTTGCTGGTTCCACAAACCATCATCCCTGCTGTATGTTCACAAACGAGTTAAAATTTAACAACAAACAACAACAAAAATCCTGCTCTGCCTTTTGAAAGAAAAAGTTTCTTTATTAGAAAGCAGAGACTGATTTTTCTGGCAAACGATGGATTTTTTCAAAGATGCTAATGGTATCTGAATCAAAACCAGCCAGAAGGTAGTAACTCCAGAAGAAATAAGTTTGAAATGTATTGCTCCCCGTTCAATCAATTCCCAGCAGTCCCCAAACGCACAGTTTTTACAACTACAAAAATACATGTTCTTTGTAAACAGGAACAATGCCTGGCAGTCCCAGAGGAAGAAAGAGACTCTCTAATCTCTCCTCCGGCAGAATAAACAAAGTTCTTCCATCTCTGAAAGCTCTTAGTTAGAAACTAATGGATGAACGGAACAATAATCTCAGTCTGGAAAAAGAAAAAGCCCTCTAAAACCCAATAAAAGGTTGCTCTTCCCTGTTTGATTTCTCTGGTACACTTCAGTGACGCAGAAGAAATATGTGGACAAACCCAACAAAGGCCCACTTGCACTGGTACTTATTTGACCCACCAACCAACAGCCCTTGGAGGGAGAAAGATAAACCTGAAATGAACTTGCTAAACAATATACAGAACAACTAATAAAACACATCCATAGCTTAAAGGAGATTTTAGTAGTAGCTCTGGGTTAAAGTGATCAGTGAAAAGCGTCACACCTCCTTGGCAGCTTCTAACATGACCTGAAAGGTCACGTTTATTTGCAACACAACAATTGCTCAGCCACAGAAGCTACATATTTCTGAAAGAATCCACAGTGGATTGATTTACACTGCAAAAGCTGTATCTTCATCCAGAGGGACTAAAGAAACATGTATTTAAAAAAAAAAAAAAATCAGACTCCCATTAGAATAGTGAAAATTCAAGGGGATTTTTTTCACTCTGGGGATTTAGACTGCTCCAGAACTAACACTGTGGTAACAAATAATCAATTTTGTATTACAGAAAATAGCAAATAGCCGAGTAGAGCATAATGACTGCCTTTGATGGAATAATGATAAAGAACTGGGATGAAAAGCACCGAAGCCCTCTTGCAATGCAGCCCCAACTCTGAAGACACACTTATGCAGGCAAGCACTCGGTGGGAGATACCTCACGTTTGTCTGCATTTGATGTAAAAGCCAAGTAAGCCCTTAACGCATGTGCTGTGCTTTTTGTCGCCATGAAACTTGCAACTCATCTGCACGGGTTATTTTTCCGCAAGCAAGCACGTCCTCAGCAATTCTCATGTTCATTGGAGCTACAAATTGCTGTAAGGGCAAGTTATTAACATAAGCTTTTCGTCAAATGAGGTTCTCGGAAGAGTCTAAGACACTGATTAACAGTGTAATTCCCCCTTCCCTTCCTCCTGTTTTAAACCACAATAAGTTTGGGGTTTGGTTTGGTTTTTTTTTAAAGCAAAGGCTGAACACGGCGCCTGGAGTGAGAGCGGGTGAGAGCTCCACACCCTGCCGAGCTGAGGGGCAGCTGTGGGTTGGGGGAAGGAAACTTTCCCTAACTTGCAGGAGCAGATAATGACTTTTGGACATATGCAGGCTCATTTCTGCACGTTTTTAAAATTTAGGAAACCATCGTGTTCTGCACAGGCATTAAGCACGATGCGTGTCTCCAGAGGTGAAGACAGGTACATCGGGGGTTTATTTGGCCCTGTATAACACAGTGCTCCCTCTCCTGCTCCCTTGACTTTGGCGTTCTGCTTTTTTGAAACCCAACACTAGGTAAAATAGCTCCATACAAAAGTTTCTTTCTATATATTTCAAATTTGATCTGGTTCCAATATATACCATACCGATAACCTGAACGGGAAATGGACCATTCTGGTGTATGCATTTCTCATAACACTTCACAAAAGACGTATTCCCCAACTCGCCTCACACACTCCACACCTTAACAATAAACACACAAAGCAGCCTTGGTTCTCCCTCGCCACACACACGCTTTGTTCGGCGGATCCATTTTTCGACACGGCCAAGCTCACTAAATAAACATGACGAGCAAACCTGCGGCACTCATCCCAAGCCAGCGCTGTTTAATGTATGCAATTACGCTAATCTGTGGAGAAGGCTACCAGTGGAAACCAAATACGGGACCGTCAGCATTCCTGACTAACGCGCCACGCCGCAACCCAGCACAACAAAAAAAGCTCCTTGACATACCAAATTGGACTCCTCGGAGCGGGAGGGTTTGCGCTTGCTTCCACTCCAGAGAGGAATCACGGCTACCACGTTCCAGCTAACTGCACGAGGAGTTTAAGAACAAGGCCAAGAGGCCCGAGTCCTTTTCGTGGACTATCCCAGCTTCTTTCTAATAAAGGCAAGGCTCTTGGCTGCAGGAAATGAAACTGTGATTTAGATAAAGATAATAGACGCCAGCCCCAAGATAAGTGGAGCAGGTCTACCATGAGTGCTACCTCCAGATAGGCTATTTAGTGAGCAAACCACCGAACCACCATCACCCTCCTCCGAACCAAGGCGACCGCTATGCTTTTTTGTTTATTCCAAACCACAGCTGTAGGGAGCTGGTGAGGAGTCCGATGAAACCTCTCCTCTTGCCTCTTTAGGTCCTCAGCCAGATCCAAGTCTTTTCCTTCTCCCCTATATTAACCACCCCTGCCAGACATAATAGCCATGCTACTCCTGCAACTGTAAAGATGCCCTTGATTCGGCAGCCTTGCTCCTGATTATTTTTTTTTTTTTCCATGAAATAAAAAGCAAAGTTTCATGCTCTGAAAGACCAGTGCATCCTTGATGATGTACTGGTGCACCAAATGCTTACAGTAAAACAAAACCCCCAAAGTTAAAAAATCCTCATGGCACATTTATGAGACTGCTTAACATGGCCAGTATAAGCTAGCAATACACTCTGCTATTTTTCATGATTGCTGAGAATATGCAGAGCAAGACCCTAAAGTTTTTCACTGAAAAAATTACTGTGAGAGAAGGCTCCAGGGAGACCTTAGAGCAGCCTTCCAGTACCTGAAGGGGGCCTAAAGGAAAGTGGGAGAGGGGCTTTTTACAAGGGCATGTAGGGATAGCATGAGGGGAACGGTTTTAAACTGAAAGAGGGTAGATTTAGATTAGACATTAGGACAAAATTCTTTACTGTGAGGGTGGTGAGACACTGGAACAGGTTGCCCAGAGAAGCTGTGGCTGCCCCCTCCCTGGCAGTGTTTAAGGCCAGACTGGATGAGGCTTTGAGCAACCTGGTCTGGTGGAAGGTGTCCCTGCCTGTGGCAGGGGGGGTTGGAAGTAGATGATCTTTAAGGTCCCTTCCAACCCAAACCATTCTATGATTCTATACCCACTATCTATCTGATTAAACTGTACTTACTTGTCTGCCGGTTTAAGCACAAACCTGTGAAGTATCAAGAACGACTCAAAGATTGAAACCAACATGTTAAAAGCAAAAAATAAATACTACACCTGAGGAAATAAGGCCTAGTCAGCTGGCACCTTTTCACCACAAAAATATCCTAATTAACTAGGGCCAATAATAAGGCTGCATGAAAAACAGGGGGGAACTTGATCTGTGCTTCTTTCCTACGTACACATAGAAATCAGCCACCAGAAAAGAAAAAAGAAAAAAAGGAAGAGGAACAAATATACAAGAAGTTTCCGACCGTTTTCATCTTGTAAAGTCTCCCTGCAGTAAAAAGTAATTATTAATAACTAGGTTTCCATAAACCACAAATTTTGCGTTGAGACTTAAACACATCAGTAATATTTATGTTGCATTAACATCTGATTTACACCAGCCCAAAAGAAAACTCCAAGTGTGAAAACTGAGAAGAAAAAAGCCCCAAACGAGAAAACCCAAACCCCTCGCAGACCTCCGCGCTCTGCCCTGCTTTCAGTTTCCAAGGAAGGGGCTGCAGCCTGAGGAGCAAGCGGGTGCGACAGCCCCACCGCCCACACCCACACCCCCCCGACCGGGGCCCAGCAGCAGCCCCGGAGCCGGCTGGTGACAGCAAACGCCCGTTTCACGCAGGGCTCCGTCGTTTGACCGAGTTCGGCTGAACTCCGCCGGTGTGGGGAAAGCGGCTGGCGGGACGGCGGCGCCCACCCACGGGCCAGGCCAAGCCCCAGCCGAGCCCCCTCACGCCAGGCCCGCGGGGGACCGGCCTCGCACCCGCCGCAGTTACGTTAGATTAAAACCGCCACCACCAGCACCACGAGCCCAGCCGACGCCCGCAGCCAGGCTGACACCCCCTCGCACCCGCTCTCAAACTCCGTGTGACAAGCCCCCGCCCCGGCTGGGGCCGCCGCTCTCCCGCTCCTCACCGGAGCCGAACGCGGCCCCGCCAGGCCTCCGCCTGCCCCGTGACCCGCCCGGCAGCACCTCGCCACCGGGGCCGCAGCCCCGGGACGTCCGGGCAGGCCCCCCCCGCCGTGAACACACCCGCTTCTTCTCCCTCCCTCTCGCCCACTGGTGTCGCAACCTCTGCCGGGGCGGCCGGCACGGCCCTGCTCCCCCCGCCCCGGCAGCTCCCGCCGCTCCCCGGCCGAGAGCAGGTGGGACGGCGCCGAGCGCCCGGCCGCGCCGGTCCGGTCCCGTCCCCACGTACCTGTGCGCGCCCGCCGGCCGCCCCAGCACCGCCGTCCCCTCGCCGGGTGGGCTCCTGGCGAAGAAGCGGGAGAAGGGGCTGTGCCAGGAGGGGCCGGCCCGCCGCCGGCTGCCCCCGCCGGACATCGCCGCCGCCGGGACGGCACACTGACGGGACGGGAGGCGCCGCCAGCAGCCGCCCGGCACAGAGTCCCCTCGGCGGCGGGAGGCAGCAGCGGCAAACGCCTCCCTCCTCCCCGCGGCGGGGGCGGAGCCGCCGCTCGGCCTCCGCCCCTTCTCGCCGGCGGGGCGGCCGCGGCTCGGGCAGGGGGTGGCGGAGGGCGGGGAGGCGGGAGGCCGGCCCCGGCGCGGTGCGGGTGCCGGAGCGGTGGCACTGGGGCAGGAGAAGGTGTTTCGCCACCACCCGCGCCCCGGCAGCGCCCGTCCCCGCGGCAGGCGGACCGAGGAGCGGCTGCGCCGCCTGCACAGGCGCGGGGAGGGGGTTTGCGCCCTGCGGAGCGCGCAGGGAAGCGATGGCAGCGGAGGGGGAAGCACCGAGGAGGGGTGTTCGGTTGGTTTTTGTGTTGGTTTTTTTTTAAGTTAATGTGGCATAATTAGCGTGAACAAAGAGAAAAGATCAGAAGTGAAAATTAACTCTAAGAAAAAGGGCAGACAGCCTTGAGAATTTATACTTCTGGCTGACTGCAGACACCAACGCTAGCCTCCTGGTTTTAACTGGTGCCAACTTGAGATACTACGTGTGTTTGTCAAAGCTAAGTCAGTAACTGGCTTCACACTCTCCTGGGCTGGGCACCGTCCGGCTGCCACATAACATACGTGCCTGTTATGCCAGCACAGTAAAACATTTGCATCAAAATAAAGGTGACACAGCAGCAGCAGCGAGGCTGTGCCACCACTTACCTCCCTTTGCCACTTTGGGACAAGTTCAGGCCCTTCTTGCAGATGAAGTGACTTGGAGAAAGGGGGTTCTCCTGCCTTTTGAAAAGATTTCTTCCTAGAAAGGAGGTTTGATTGTTTTTTAAATACTGAAACCTTCATTTTTCTCCCTCTGAGGACTGTGGCCTCCCTTGAGTTAACATCAAACTACCCCTACCAACAGAGATGACTTTGCCATTGCAACAGCCTGGTGACAAATATCCTCATTTTATAAATAGAGGTGATGCACAAGACCTTATGAGTGTGAATTACTGGTAAAATAGACCAACCTTGATGCTAGGATTTTAAATTCAGAACTACACTTTCCACTTTCTCACCTTGATGAGCATCTCTGCTGTTCTTTGTTACTGCCTACACCTCACCTTTTTATCAGCTCCTTTTTGCATCATGCTATCTCACAGAATCATAGAGTGGCTGAGGTCGTAAGGGACCCTGGGGGTTCACCTGGTCCAAGCCCCCCGCTTGAGCAGGGCCACCTAGAGCAGGTTGCCCAGGACCATGTCCAGACGGCTTTTGAATATCTCCAAGGATGGAGACTCCACGGTCTCTCTGGGTAACCTGTGCCAGTGCTCACCTCTTTTCTGTAAGATTTTTTCCATTTGTTCACCTTGATCTAGCCCCTCTATATCCAAGGCCTCTTTGCCCGCATTCTTTACTGCTGTGCCATAGTATCAGTCTGATGTGGCTGCAACTTGGTATGCACATGAAGCTGGTACTCTAGGCCCATCTGCAGAGCAGCAGCAATAAAACAGCCTGGAAATAAACTATTGGACATGTACTTAAATCTTTACTGGTCAGTCTCAGTTGGGACTAGCTAGTTGTTTTACAGGTTACAAAATGTAGCATTCTCATGGTATAATTACCAGTCACAAACCTTATTTCCAGGACCAGCATTTACTACACAACAAGGTCGTGCCTAGTTTTCAGTGTCCAGACAAGGACCAGACAATTCTCCCAGTTATACAGATGCCCCAAGCCTAGAACAAAAATATGAAATGTTTCAGTTCCAGAACAGCAGAGAGAAAAAAGAAACCACATTTTGAGAGTAGCTACATAGTAGCTACATAGTTGCCCAATCTCAGGGAAACGGCAATCAGGGTTAAAACTACAAAATGTAACAGCAGCCCCCATGGAACATTATAGAGGAAACTCTCCCTCTGACATTCAAAATAAAAGTAATTAAGGTTCCAAAAGCAAATTAGAAGAGTGGCAATTTATTGGGACTACACAAACAGGCTGCAGGGAGGCTTAGGCTCTCAGTGACTGTTTATTATTTTTAATTCTTCTTTGCCATGTACATCTCACAGCTTCCCTACCTAATGCTTAAGTAAGGTCTAATCTCTAAGCTGTAGCAAACCTGAATATAATAATTAGCATTTACAAAGCATCTGGTATCTTCAAAGGATTTAAGTATTAATTAATCCTCATAACCACCTCAGGATGTAGTTAAGTATAATATGGTGAGTGGTTTGCACACAGAGACACAGGCAGTCAAAACACCTAGCTGCATCCAAAATCTGTCCACACTCTAGCAGCGAGGCTCCCGGAGGGGCACCATGGTGCAGCATCAAGCACTACCAGGGCTGTGCTCGTCCAAGAACAAAGAGCCAACCTAATCAGAAATGCTAATCCCAAACAGTAGCATTTTGTGCTCAAATCTGTTTCTCCTTTCTTCAATGCATCTAAAAGCAGAAAACACAGAAATGTACCACATGGCAGTTCTACCGGAGGCACACAAGTAAATTCTAATCAAAGTAGTAAAACTATATCAATATAAAAGATGAACATGGCCTAGGTTAGATAGTGCCTTTCTTTTCGCAGACCCTGGAGTAATTGAGTACCACATGACTTCAGAATAAATAATTTTGACACATTTAAAATAATCAAATGGGAACTGCCAGCAGAGTGGCCAACAGGAACCCAGTTTTAGCCATCTATACCTTCCACAAAGGGAGAAAAGTTAGGCTTTTACCCCAAGATGCAATATCTACCATGTGGCAGGTGGCGTCGCATATTAACACAGCTGTCAGCATGAACAGCAGCACCAACACATGCAAGCCAAAACAGATGGGGGAAACAGGTTCCTTTCTGCCTCAGATTAGAGTACTCGCATGTGGCCCACACGAGGTAATATTGCATTGCCCAAGGCAGTGAGAAACCATTAAAACACAGCTGCAGAGGGCAACAATGGCACAGAAGAGGAAAATGTCAAGCCAAGGCTTTCAATGTTTTTTTCATTGATCAATCCTGTCCAGAGTTCCACCTGAACCAGTATCTCAAATAAGAGAGGGGAGGGTGCTGTGCCCATTCCATATCCACTTATTTTCTACTGCAATTCAGATTGTAATGCTTGCATACAAGGGAAACCTCCCCCTTCTTCTTACTGCTTTAGAGTGAGCAGATGGTGAAATTTTAATTGTGTTTTCTGAATTTCCTCCCTTTTATGGGTTTTTTAAATCTTGAGTCAAATCTTTTGCTTTGTTTGGAAACCAAAAAGGAAAGCAAGTTTCCATCCTACTGGTTTATGAAGAGCCCTCCTCTCACAACCATTTTTAGAACTTTCCTGATACATTAAAGTCATAAAAAGGAGAGAAATGTAGTCTTAACACCACCAAACTAAACGTTTTCCCTACAAGCACATTTTAGCACTATTAAATGAAAAAAAACATTCTCAAACTGTTTGCATTGTTGGACCACTACAATAATAAATGGTCTTATGTTTTGAGGTACAACCCTGCTAAACGAAAAGCATAGTTCAGTTTCTGTTTCATAGGTGTCTCATACATTTATCTATAAAAATATTTTGTCTGTCTTGGCTACTTTTTCTTGTTAAGAAGCAATCCCATTTTCCAGGCCTTTAACAGAACATGTCTACAGGTAGATGTAGCACAAATAGCAATAGTATTTTAATAATGGATTGTCTCTTACCTATCTTTTTCCTTTCCAGTATATAATATACTATGGCAAGGTTTCTAATAGGTGGCATGAAACCAGGAATTAATAAATACACACAATGGAGTCAGCACATGTAATATTTCCTAGCCATTTTGACAATGTTAGCTGTCCAGATGTTGAAACAAACACTGATGGCTTTAAAATCTCTAATCTGTGCTTATGCTAAAACGAAGGCGAACAACAGAATTGAAGATTTGGGTCTTGGATATGCTATTACACAGATGAAGCATGTTAGCAAGGATTTCTAGGATAAATTTTCTATCTAGCTACGACCTTCTGCTGTAAAGCATGCACTGCGCAGCTTCCAGCAGTCCTCATCCTTTAACTGCGAACACACAGGTCCTCCATTTGATTTACTGAAAATGGTTTAAAAGAGAGCCACATGGTCAGCTGCTATTGTTCAAACGCCTTCATGTCTGGAGAAGACAGCTGGAAATGGCTCACGGTGTTAACTGCAGTTACTGAGAGCTGTAACTGTGTTCTTTATTATTTTGGCTAAGATTTATACACTGTGCCACCTATGGCCAAAGTTCAGTGTAGTAATTAAAATGTTTAAATCAACTTTTTGGAAGGCCTCTTCTATTTGTTTTCCACACTATAATCTGTGACATTTATATTTACCCAGTAGCAGAAGTGCTAAAATGGAAAACTAATTGTAAAGAAAAAAATAAAATATTACCAACACACCTACAAAACCTCTTTTTAAATACTTTGGCTGCACCTGGGCATGGAGCAAAAAGCATTCAGAAGTCACATACTATGGTATGGAGAAAAGAAGGTTCATCGCTATCTATAGCTGTCCATAGCCGTCTATCCTGAAAGGAGGTTGCAGTGAGGCTGGAGGTTGGTCTCTTCTCCTAAGTAACAAGTGATAGGACGAGAGGAAACGGCCTCAATGTGTGCCAGGGGAGGTTTAGATTGGATGTCAGGAAAAATCTCTTCACCAAAAGGGCTGTCAAGCAGTGGAACAGGCTGCCCAGGGAAGTGGTTGAGTCACCATCCCTGGAGGTATTTAAAAGACATGGAGATGTGGTGCTGAGGGACATGGTTTAGTGGTGGACTTGGCAGTGCTAGGGTAACGGTTGGACTTGATGATCTTAAAGGTCCTTTCGAACCAAAATGATTCTATGATTCTATGGTGGTATGTATGCACCTAACTACTCTAGATGAGGACCAAAGTCCGCTTCTATTAATTCCAACAGAATTGATAACTTTCAGCTCATTAGCACAGCTTGTCTGGAGGGCTTTCAAGACATTTCTGATAGCACCTCATATCAATTACACTAGTGTGAATACAAAGATGAAACTCACTTGTGCTCCTACCAATGCTAATCACTGCAAAACATCCTACCCTAATTGGAGCTCAAGAAAATCTGCATTTCATGTAATGAGGTCTCTCTAAAACCATCCTATTCTGGGTTATGCTTCCTTGCTAAGCCAATCTGTCTATTCACCATCACCCTTACTAGAAAAATCATGGTTCAAAGTGCTTCAGTAAACTAATTTAATCCAACTTCTAACATATATTGTGTGTATGGTAAAAAGCAGCACAAATAATTTAGTGTCCAGAAGAATGCAACAACTTTCAAAAAGAGGTGTCTTATATGCAAATAAAGGAAATCCATTAAATACGTAACCAGCAACTTGTACACTGTAATTCATTTAACACTTTTCCATCTAGAATGTCTTTTGAATATCAGATTTGCAGGTAAAAAAAGGAATATACACCTTTCTGTACAAAACTACGCACTTTCAAATATCAAATCAAATTCCTATATTCTAAAGGCTTACCCTATTTCCATGCACATAGAAGTACATTTTTTGATTTGCAGATATCTGAGCAGTTTTGAATTGTGGTGCAAGCCTATGTACAGTAAACTTAAGCCTCTGGAGAGCAGACTGCCTTTTTTAGCTACCTTTCAAAGATTGGAAGGGGCTAGTTCTAAGAAATCTTCCCCCATCATCTTTGCTAAGTTATAGGGAACGGGAGAGGTGCCTGAGGACTGGAGGAAAGCGAATGTCACTCCAGTCTTCAAAAAGGGCAAGAAGGAGAACCCGGGTAACTATAGACCGGTCAGCCTCACCTCCATCCCTGGAAAGGTGATGGAACAACTTGTCCTTGGTGCTGTCTCTAGGCACATCAAGGATAGGGGGATCATTGGGGCACTCAACATGGCTTCACCAAGGGGAAGTCATGCTTAACCAACTTGATAGCCTTTTATGAGGACGTAACCCGGTGGATAGATGATGGTAAAGCTGTGGATGTGGACTATCTCGATTTAAGTAAAGCGTTTGACACAGTCTCCCACAGCATCCTCGCAGCTAAACTGAGGAATTGTGGTCTGGATGATCGGGTAGTGAGGTGGATTGTGAACTGGCTGAAGGAAAGAAGCCAGAGAGTGGTGGTCAATGGGACAGAGTCCAGTTGGAGGCCTGTGTCTAGCGGAGTCCCTCAAGGGTCAGTACTGGGACCAGTACTATTCAATATATTCATTAATGACTTGGATGAGGGAATAGAGTGCACTGTCAGCAAGCTCGCTGATGACACAAAACTGGGAGGAATGGCTGACACACCGGAAGGCTGCGCAGCCATTCAGAGGGACCTGGACAGGCTGGAGAGTTGGGCGGGGAGAAATTTAATGAAATGTAACAAGGGCAAGTGTAGAGTCCTGCATCTGGGCAAGAACAACCCCATGTATGAGTACAAGTTGTGGAAAGACCTGTTGGAGAGCAGCGTAGGGGAAAGGGACCTGGGGGTCCTAGTGGACAGCAGGATGACCATGAGCCAGCAGTGTGCCCTTGTGGCCAAGAAGGCCAATGGCATCCTGGGCTGTATTAGAAGGGGTGTGGCTAGTAGGTCAAGAGGGGTTCTCCTCCCCCTCTACTCTGCCCTGGTGAGGCCGCATCTGGAATATTGTGTCCAGTTCTGGGCCCCTCAGTTCAAGAAGGACAGGGAACTGCTAGAGAGAGTCCAGCGCAGAGCCACGAAGATGATTAAGGGGGTGGAACATCTCCCTTATGAGGAGAGGCTGAGGGAGCTGGGTCTCTTTAGCTTGGAGGAGACTGAGGGGTGACCTCATTAATGTTTATAAATATATAAAGGGCAAGTGTCATGAGGATGGAGCCAGGCTCTTCTCAGTGACATCCCTTGACAGGACAAGGGGCAATGGGTGCAAGCTGGAACACAGGAGGTTCCACATAAATATGAGGAAAAACTTCTTTACAGTGAGGGTGACTGAACACTGGAACAGGCTGCCCAGAGAGGTTGTGGAGTCTCCTTCTCTGGAGACATTCAAAACCCGCCTGGACGCGTTCCTGTGTGACATGATCTAGGTAATCCTGCTCCAGCAGGGGGATTGGACTAGATGATCTTTCGAGGTCCCTTCCAATCCCTAACAGTCTGTGACCCCAAGGCTTCCTAGGACCACTGACTGCAAAACACTGTCAGAGATGCACCAATTCCACCTCTTTGTCTATCCTGCTGGATTTCACAACACAATACTTTTTAACCCAATGATATGAGACCTTTATAAAACATCACTCAAAATATTTGCAAATTAGAATATATATTAAAAACCTAAACCCTTACTGCATTCATAGCGAGCACATGTATTAGCATATTCCAAAAGTAAGAATCATCTTTAGTGTCCAGAGAAAAACACTGCAAAATATTCTGTATGTAAAAATTACTCTAAGTACACCAGTCTCTAACAAGCAGAATTCTTACGGATTTGAGCCAAACAGGATCACAAAAGCTTTTGGCTGCAAACGTTGCAGAATCCCATCTGGTTTCATGGAACAACTTATTTTCCTCTCCACTTCATTCAAGCCTCCAGAAAGAAATTTAAAAAGAAAAAAAAAAAAAAAGAGTAGACCTTTTCTTATGTACACAAATTATATTCATAAGTTATTCCAAACAGGCAGAAAATACTTCAATCTTATTACAGAACAAACAGAAAAACAGAGTCTAGTTCTTGACGTAAAGTTTCACATAACAGTAAACAGTATGTATAGCATACAGAAAAAGGGTAAGAAAGAAACATTAAAGCCCAAGTTTTAAGAATGCAGGTGACTGTTAATCAGACTATGCCTAGTTAGCTGGATAAGTAACAGCATAACTGACCCCCCGCTCTTTTTTTTTTTTTTTAAGCCCAACACAACAGAACCTTTAGAAGGGGAAAGAGGATTTCTCTTAATATCCATGAACAAAAATTCTGAATAATCCGTATGTTTCCTCGCTCAAGCATTCATTGTTACTGAAGTCAGAGAAGAAAAGCTTTTTTAGTGAAGTAAACACCATCATAAGGAAATGTCTGGCTAATGGGGATATAAGCCTGAAACAGCCTTTTTATCTGATGTTGTTCTTTAGAAATATTTTCTGTATGTAATGTACAGCTTTAGTCCAATAAAATAAGAGTAACAAGATTAAAGGGGTTTCCCTACAATGGAAGATAGCCGTTTATAGGATGCACTTACTATAGCTTATAAATATTAGATGTACAGCAGTTTTTCCAAATTTTGTTCAGGGTGTACCGAACTGCTGCTGAAAAGAAAGGTTCACATTATCTCTTCCTTATATTAATTCCCTGAACAAAGCTGTAAATTTTTCTTTGTATTAGGAACTGACTGAAGTGCTCCTATTTAATATGATGGCAACATCAGATCAACTGTCATTCACTTAACAACTTAGGCATTGCTACAGCCTTGAAGAAAGCACATAGATATTTTGTATCCTGCATGAATCAAGGACTTATTAAAATGTGTTACCTGACATGATGACAGAACAGACACCTCAAGGAAAGCATGGCACTTATTACCCACAAAAAGGGGTTTTTATCCTTTCTTGAACCATTGCATGACATATCAGAGTAGACAGAGAACTAAGTAGTACTTTTAACAGTTATGAAATGGGTAAAAAAGAAATTTGGTATTCAAAAATATTCCTACAACCTAAACTAGTTTAATTTCCAGAAAATGTAATGTTACAACACAAAAGGTCTGTACATATGCTAATACTGATAAGTCAGCACTGAAGCGGCTATTCTGCAATTGTTTTCCAAGATAAAAATTATTGTTCTTATTTTATAATGGTACCAATTAAAGAAACAGTAAGGCTCAAATCTTAATTGCAATACACAGCAATACTGTCTAACCACTAGACTGGATTAATTTATAGATCAATTCAGCCTGCTTTGAAACTGCTGCCAAAAATTTTTTTAGAGCATTAACTTGCTCTTAATTTAAACCTCAGCTGACGACTTAAAAACCAGACAATTATCCATGGGTTCCAGGCACCTCAAAACAGAGTAACGCTTTCCCTTTGAAAAATACCCTAAGAATGTAAAAGATCTAACAAAAGGAGCGGGGGGGCAGAATATTATAAGGGAAAAGCATCACCTTTCCCAGCAGAAACATTCTACCCTTGAGAAGAAACCCTTCATTCATCCTTACTCCTCTAAAGCAAGAATCTAACTACTGGCCAACAAAATCATGTGTCACAAAGATGTTAAATTGGGACCAAGTTGCTTGCATGTAATCCATTGATACTATAATAAATGATGAAAAAAATATTGGAATATTGTTATGATTGAAAACAATATATACTTTCTGGTTAATTTAATCCATTTGTTACTTGTTACATTCATTTTTAGACACTTTTTTCCTGTTCAGTTTATGCTAATAAATGTTGATGGATAAGATTAAAACAAGAGATTTACTTGCAGACTGAGATTTTAAGTCAAAAAAAGCATTTCAGAGTTAAACCTGTGTGATCATAAATACAGACGATGCCAGAACAGCAATGATACCTGACAGCTGATAAGCATTTTTACTCATGACTGCCTATTTTTCACAACTCACATTATGCCATTTCCTCTAAATTGGAAGTGTTACCACTTCATCTCTGTCTAATGGTTATATCCTTTCTTAGTGGAATAAACTTTCCCAGTTCTGACTGGACCGTACTACGAACTTGTATTTTTACTAGGTATTTCACTGGAATTATTCCTGGGGAACCTGGGCATCTGGAGACCTCTTGCCAAGTTCTGCTATTCTTTTACATGGTTTCAACTCCATGGTTTTAAAACTTTGTGATTGTTTCCCTCTTATGTTTGTACAGGCATGCCTACACTTGTGCGTTAGTTCAGGTCACGAGGGTACTTTAAAGATCACCCTCACCAACAGTGCTTTTGTTTACATCGCAAAGTAGGCTGGGAATACACAAACTGAATTCTTTTTGGATGAAACTACACTGGAAAGCTCAGAGTGCACCCAACCTGCTCCAACAACTAAGAGGCACTCAGTCTGGAGGGCCAGAAAGGAGCCAGGCTGAAGGAAAGAGAAACACAGGGCCTCAGCACCACCTACCTTGCTCTACAAAAGCAGTTTGATGGGGCTGCTCTCCTTACTAGGGAGCCTGTATTGCCAAGCATCCACTTCAATCATTTATCGTGGTTACTTCATTGAGCCTCAAGAGGCTTGGATTTCTTTAATGTTCATTAACATTGGCATGACTCTACTTCAGCCCAAACAAACTTCTTCCACACATCCCAACTTACTTCATTTCTTCCTCCCTTTCCTTGCTATCTTTTCTTCCCTTTACTGAGAACTGTCAGGCCACTCTTCAGCAAACTAAATCTGGTCCAATGACTACCTTGCTAGGCCTACAATGTACTTACTGATCTCTAAAGACAAAGTTGTTTTTAAAAACAAGATTGCCTAACATGAAGTTTCTAAATTTACACTTGTTTTACTAAACAAGTTAATCTGATCTTCAAAGGCACCCCCTGAATCACAGAGGAGTTACTTACACTCCCTTGTGAGTTGGTGCCCAAGTAATATGACTGTAATACAATTAAGCTCATCTTCTGGTAAACAATTAGTAAAACATGAGATCATTTAATGGTAGACAAAAGACATTAACAGCCTAGCTTTCATTTTAAGGATTGATTTTTGAAAAAGGGTAGTAGCAGTGGGTTTCACGCTATTATTAGAAAAGTGGAAAAAGTAAACATGATTGATTCGCACGGTGAGATCCTGACGTCCACTGAAAGAGAACAGTACGTTATCACATATGCACTGTATTTCTGAGAGCAAAACTTCACATGGCTAGAAATATCCAGCCAATTAAGTAGCAATCTGCTGACTGAACAGTGGTAAATTAATTAAGTACTGGTTCATACCAACACAGATGCTTTCATGATGTAACTTACTGTGACAGGAGCTACAGAGCCTCATAACTAAAGTATGGTCACAGAATATTACTAAAAACACTTGACATTTGTTATAAGACAGCATTAAAAGTCCTGAATTCTGATTAGCTAGTACACATAATATTACTTTTTCATAGTAACAGTGCATTTTACAATTTAAGCAGTCAAGTATGGGCTGTGCAATAATAATAAAAAAAAAAAGATCAGGGCCTATCAAGTTAACCTTTCAAACTTCCCTGACTTTTCTGAAAGAGGAGAGTTGAAGCCTTTTCTCAGTAGTCTCCTTTTTTGCTTTTTTTTATTCCAGTCTTCTGTGACCTTCTCTCATTATCTGTTTTGTTTCTCAGAAGAAACAACAGGGAAGGGATCTGCAAAGTTTCACTAGCAGAGTACTCAACAAAAGTTAAAAGGAGCACACCAGAAAGTTTAGGAGCAAGATTTGTAAGGATTTCTGTGAAACAGAAATAAGGCAGGCCAGAAAGAATCAGAGAAATGGGCAACAAATTAATCATAAGGAGAATGATTTCCCAAACAAGTAAAACTTAAAAAAACCCCAGAACTTTGAAGATTAAACTGTATTTCTTGGCATACGAAATGTTTGCTTTTAAGGACAAGTATTTTGAATCAACGTTAATTTTATTTCTTACTACTAACAAAATGTTATTTCCTCATTAGAGCTTCTGAGGCATGAGCTGTTCTAAGGAAGCACTAAAATGCAATGTTACCATTCCACATATTGCCCCATCAGAATGCCTTCCTGTAGACAAGTGAGTGCAGCTGAGCTGTTGTGTCTAGCCTTTAACAGCAGCTTATCTTTCTTATTAGTAAATAAAAAACCCCAAGCATATTATAGTTAGAGGGCTGAGATTAAAAGAAGGATCCACTACATTTACATCCTAACACTTAGAATGGCACTTACTTAACAGAAAATTGCCCAGGAGTCTTCAGGCCACACAGCCCCACAGCATACTTGCAAGTAGCTACAAGTTAAGTACATAAGTTCCCATGGACTTATGTCCCAAGTACCAGAGAGGCAAGGCTAGAAAGAATTAGGATTCACCCATTTACCTGATAGCCCACACTTGGTGAAAGAATAGATGTAGGAGGCAACACTTCATATGTGAGAATGACTGCCTCATGTTTCAGCTGAAAATGCTACAGTCTTAAGAATTACCAGGCATATTTTAAGTAAATTTATAAATACGTAGGAGGGCAGTGTGCTAGTGCACAGAAGCAACAGCACATAACATCTGTAGGGTGTAAAGACCAAACTCTCTCAGAGTGTCTTTCACTCTACTGCTTTTTGAGTTCCCACTTAATGCATACACCTATAGTAACATGGAAAAAAAAAAAAAAAAGGAGTCTTCTGCAAGTCTTATTTAAACCTCCAAAGGAACTTGTCTGCTTTGTTCTTAAGGCACAATGAACTCGTACATGCGAACTGTCTTGGAGCATCCAGGTAGAACTCATTACTCTAATTATTTTAACATCCTAACTGTAACGGGAGAACAGCATTGAAGACTGACAGCCACTGGGCCCTCAGAGAACAACTCCAAAGAAGCCGTTTTGCAGATGCATGAGGCTTTTGTGCAATATATGATCCTTGAACCAAACTCAACGTTATTAGAGGAACTCGGTGCTGTAGCAACTGTGTATGTTAGGGACCTATGTCTGTACACCGGGGGTGGAGGAGAGGTGAACATGCAGACATCCCTCCAGTAGTTTTATGTTCACAGAATCACCACAAATGTTCTAGAAGTGAGAGACAAGTAAAGGCTGAAGCAGTAATGGAAATAAAATAATAAAAAAATCAAGCATTTCACTAACAGGACTGTCGCCATTGCCACTCCTTCCAATAGGTCTCCATCCAGCCCCGTGTCCTGGTAGGAGAGGAACAGAAAGAGCTGCTGAAGAAAAACCAAAACCAAAATAAGCCAACAAGGGGAACAATAATCAACATAAACAACTAACTGCTGTTTTCAAAAAGGGCATACTAACCACATCAGAAAGCAAAAAGTAAAAGACAATAGGGTACTTTCCTCAGATTCGTGGGTGGAAGAAGCAAGCAGTAGGTTCAAACATCTTCCCATGACAGCAAAAGCAATCCATAAGATAAACATAGTACTTTGTGTAGTCCAACATAAACAAACAAAAATGAGAAAGCCATCAAGGTCCAGATTATTCAAGAAAGTCAGAAATACAGACAGATTTTATATAAGAACTTTTCTTTGGTAGAAAAAAATTAATGCCAACTTAAAATTGTTTAATTTAAATAAGCCACATAAGTGAACCAAAATAATTACAAAATACATATACTCAACAAAAGATGTTTCCAACAAGTATTATTTTTGTTACCATATTATTCAATGCAAAGTAAACCAGAAAATTATCTACCCCACAATTCAGAGTTTGAAGAATGTCTCAGAATTATATATGATTTTTCCTCCTTTTTATTTGATTTTGTACAGATATTTAGATTCAGAGTTGACAGAAGGCCAAAGGTGTCACAGAAAGAGACATGAAAGAAACACTTTCACGACAAACCGAGCTGTCACAATTATAGCATCCTGTAAGAAAGATTTTTTACAGTAAGACTTCGTTCCCTCTAGCAAAGCAGGGGAGTTAATTTTAACTCTTTAATAATAACTGAAAGCATACGAAACTGTTCTACCATTTCAGGTAGGTCTCTTTGCTCCAAATATTCCTCTATTAAGTGAGCCCTAGAAGCTAATAAGACGGGGAGGGGAGCTTTTGCAAGACCTAGGTATTACATCTCCCACAGGAATGAGCTAATCACTCAGTTAAATACACTCTTCAGCGTTCCCAGTGCCAGTCTGCGTGTTTCTGGGACAAGGGAAGAGGGATTAAAGGGGAAGAGGTGGCATGACAGAAATAAAGTTCTTAGCATTGGCTTAATTTGTTAGCTATGGTACATCTTTGAAGTCAGAAGGTTTATTTTAAATTATTCTTCAAAGTAAAACAGTTTTTGTACACAACAGAAGTATAAGACACATTTCATATTAATGATCTAGTAAACTAGTGAACTGTCCCTTAACTGTGTTTCCAAAATATAACTTTCAACCATATGCTCCTTAAATATCTGGAAGAGCAGTCTAGTTTACTAGAAAGTGTAACAAATACATGCAATTAAAAAAAAAAAAAGCTTGGCAAAAGAGATACCATTTTATTACAGTATACAGTGCTATTTCCATTGGAAAGTGGACAAATTCCAAATGAAAGTAACAGAAAACCAAAAATCTCTAAGATGTAAAGACCATCAATGAACATATATAAGTTAAAAACCCAAACTATGGCATGTTGTATGTTTGAAATTTTATTGATGGGAATACAAATATAACCATGGCATATCACAAAACCAATTAATAACACTTCATTAAAAGCAGTTCCTTAAAAACATCTGCAATCATCTGAATATTTGAATCCTTGTATCTTAAATCAAAATATTCCTCCAGAAGCCTATTGTAGATGGTTAGTAAAAACACAACGTCAAACTTCACAGTAAAAAATTTGCAGGAATACCTAAAAATGGGCACCTAGAATCAGTAGGTATCTCATGCAGCTGTATTTCAGGAAGTGCTGATTATTCTTTCTCAGGAAAATAAATATTCCCATTTGGTCAAAAGGTGTCCCCCTAAAAAACAGAGGGGCATTTCCTGATGGCTAATTATCACCTAAAACTAAAATGAATGCAGATGTGTATCGTTAACACAAATTTTTTTTTTTTTTTTTTTTCCCCAAATATGCTCTCCAGTCACAAGATTCATTTTAATTCATCAGTGTGCATACCTGAGGTGCTATGTTGACTACACTCAGTTTTCCTGGAAGGGATACTAAAAGGAGACAAGTCAACACAGTACATTTTAGCTGAATTGTTCATTTTCTTTAAATCATTCTTCCTTTCCAAGGAACTTGTACACCTACTGACAAAGTTTGTAAAAGAACGCCATACATCTTTTATTTATCTCTCATGTCTTCATTGCTCGGATTTGATCTGTTAATAAAAAGAAACAGCTAGTCTTAACAAGATGAATTCTTTCTGTATTTTGCTTGTTGAAAACATAACCCAGTATTGTTAAGGTTATAGAACTACACTAATAGATATTTTGATGTAGTTACAAGAATAGGGGACAATGCAGTCAGAGTTGTTTTCAACTTTCTCATCCACTTATGAAGTTCCTCCACAGCCAGGTTGTTTCCCCTAAATGTTGCTAATTAAACAGGAAGACTTCGACATAATTCAATTTTTATCTCTTTCAGGCTTATAAGGTCACTTTGATAAGAATAAGGCTTGGAATTTTACTTTATCAAGTACGCTTTTCAATTCCTTGTACACATTTCAGCATCCACATAACCAAACATGAACTAACTCGCCAAGAGCAAAAGATTTAAAGTTTGTTTTTGAATAACTCACATGAAAACTTCTTTGCTTTCAGTAGCCACACCTCTATACTGCTGCCTGATTGCCACTTCTCAATTAACTTCAAACATTTCCTTAAATGTACTGCATCTCCATTACAAAATGTGGGAATCAGCACACTTTCCCCCACTAATAGGGAACCTGAGCTGGGTTTAGACTGTTGTGAGACAGATTAATTTTACCCTACTGATGATGTGTCATTGCAATAGTAACCCCATTACAAAATAGAAATACACAAACACAGCCTTTGCTAGGGTAAAAAAGGCAAAACCTTCTGCCCCTGCAGCCCCAAATCTATGAACTGCCTGTAATGAGTCTTCAACAGGTACCTAAGGAAAGCATGACTGCTGACAAGGAGAACTGTACGTTCATTAACTAGGTGTCATTTCCTCCACTGAATTCTATGGCATCCACGGGCTGTGATTTAGGGACCACTATACCTTAAGATTTGTTCCAAATATTTCCATCCAGCGCTCTAAGAATGAGGAGGAGAATCATAGCAAAAATTTGTTCTTGAAATATCAAAGTCTCCATCCATTAAAAGTATAATTGCCAAACTGCACATGCTGAGGCAGCAATACAGATTAAACCTAACCCCTCTTAAGCTTTTGGGGACACTGAGCCAGGGAGTTAAAGGAAATTTTTAGATAAAGCCCATCCCTGAAGTATTTCAGCTCAGAAAATTAAGAAGTTTAACAATCCATGAGAAGTGAATAGCTGTGAAGAGCTACATAAGGGAGTGACAGCAGAAGCACCTGCTTACTGTGCTTAAAAATCTACATATACAACTTAAATATTTTGTTAGAAAATATTTAGACAAGCATTTGAGATACTTTTAAGTAGCTTGAAGCCACGTACAAAACCATCAACTCGAAATTTGAATTGAAACTTAGAAGGTTCCTCAAAGATAAGCAGAGACTCTGAAAAATCACAGGAAAATATCACAAAATCAGAACTCTGCCTGAAATTAGGAGAAAGTATGTGATTTGGAATCTGTCTCTGTGATAAAAGGATACAGCAGTGAAGGAAACTCAGTAGTAAGATCATGGTTCCCCACCACAGAACTCTTAGATGGTGGAGGATGCATCACTGTTCTTCTGTAGGGCAGTAAACCTCTTTGTAAAGACTATTTTTGGCTAGTGTCCCTTCCTCTGAAAACGTGACCAAATGTTTTTGCACTGTGTAATAACATAGTAAAATAAACCATCTCTTTCTAATTAGCCATAAGGATTCTAAGGAGAAAAGCCAGTCTGGTATCCATAGGTGAATGGAGATATGTTAAATCAGGGACAATGCTGGATATTATCCTTAGCTGCGTTTTGAAGGGAGCGAGTTTAGTGGCACTGACTCTGGAATATCGCTGACATCTAGTGGCTGCCACAGCACAGAACACGCCAGCACAGAGACACGGTCTTGCACCTTCAGATCATACTACGCTACTTAATACACTCACAACGTAAGCAACGTAAATTGGGGAGCTAAAATTAGAATGAGTCTACCAAAACAATACCACACTTCACTATTCTATACACTTAGCAGTACACGGGAGGACAAAAGAAACCAGACCCTTACCAACATACAACAGAAGGATATCCAGCATCCACACCAAGTTTGTAATTAAAAATGTGTATGTAATACATCATCTAAGCTGGATCTGATATTTTCTATGTAGTTAGGAGTGTCTGCATATGCTATGATCGTTATAACATAAGCTGTTCTTAGTTTGGCTCTAGATTAAAGAACTGAAGTTGAATAATCAAAACTAGTGTATTTGTCTGTTATTTTTCTAGCCTGCTTATTTACCATTTCCTGATACATAACATTACGTTATGTAAAACTGGGACAGGACAGTAAGAATAAAGCAAAGAACAAACTGAACTACCACAATAATAAATTGAAGTGCAGGAGCTGGTATTATTGTTTACAAGAAAGTGTTACACTGTTTGCAAAAGTATGCATTAATATTTCATAGGACACACTTTTGTCAAGGGAAACCGACATGATCTTTTGTGCACACTAAGGAGGTAAATGAAAGGCAAATATGAGATAGAGCATCAGTACTCACTGTGTAATTTGATCTGACAGCAGAAGCAGACAGAAAGAAAACAAAGGAAATAATAAAGAAAACACCTTAGAAAATAAAAAAAGTTTAACAGAATGAACACAGAGCAAGAGAATTACCTATGAGAAATACATACCTTGGAGCCAATCCACACCTTCTTGTAATCCTTCTCCTTTAAGAGCATCACTGGCACTGAAAGAAACAAATCAAATTACAGGAACATTCTAAAAATACCAGTTTTAGTGGAGTCATCACTATCCTTGTAATCTCCAGAATTGTAAAGTAGCATCAAGTACAGTTTACTTAAGTTTTCTTCACGTGGAGAAGGATGCTTCTCAAATGATATATTCTAGAGTATCTGCCCAATACAGAAACACCATTTCAAGATGTGATCTATTTTAATTCCAGTTTCAAGGCAGAGGAATCGTTCCTAGAACATGAGGGGTTCTGGAAGATCTCGCACACAAGGCAGCCACATTGTTCTGTGTCACCTGCACTTAGGTAACTCCCTCCTCAGACTATGCTATAAAAGATGTTTACCACCTAAAACAACAGCAATGTTTTTGGAAAAGACCTTTAAGATCAAGTCCAATCGTCCTCCCACGCAGTTCCTACATACAGCGAGAATGTTGGAGTACTGGAGGAAGAAAGAATAGTGAGTACACACTTCATTGTAACAGCAACGCTAGGAGCGTCTGTTCATATATATTAATATTAAGCTACACTGAGAACAGTGTAAATCTACCTTTTGAATCACAGGGGTATAATTGTTTAAAGGCCTCTCATTCTTAAGCTTATGAAAACTAGCATAGCAGTGAAACTGGACTGTTACTGTGGTTAGCTAGAAAATTATCTTCCAAGGAGCTTGGGAATTCTAATTTCTGAGACAAAAAGCAGTGACCCCAAAACAATCCCCAGGTAATCAAGTTTAATATTAAAGGAGCTAAAATGAAAATGGTAGTTTTCAGCAGCATTTAGCTGCTGATTTCACTTTTATTTATTGTATCTGAGGACTTTAATAAGACAAAAATCTAACTTCTGTAAACCACTTCTGATAAAGGAAGACGTTTTTTTCCTTGGGAACACTGGCACAAAATCCTTCTACTTATATGAAAGCTTACATCCTTCAGAAAAGACAAGACACTAGCTCCTACAACTAAAAAGCCCCTCAAACATTACATGGTATAAAGAGTATGGTGGCCTTTCAACAGTAGTTTACTAAAGCATCTGCAGAGTGGAAAAAAAACAACTCTAAAGGTTTTATTGTTGATACTCTGAAACCTGCAAGACAAACTGGCAGCAGCACTCTGATAACAATTCTACTCCATTTCCCAGCAAAAATAATAGCAGCTATTCTTCTGATAAGAATGCCGCTTTCTGATTTCACTAGAAGTCCTCCATTTCATTATTTAGGCAACAGTTCTACTGTGAAAATTTGCAAGACACAGTCTACATGAATGCATTGTGCGTTTGAAACAACTTTCATAGCAAGTATTGTAATATTACTACTGTTTCCACATGTGGCAGCACAGCATTTTTATCTGGTTGATTTAATTTATGTTATCTGAGTGGCATGATACAGCCAAAATATGAATGTACAAAGTAATACCAATAAAAGGGTAGAAAAAAGGGAAATTTACCAGATATGCCAAGGCTTGTCTTTGATGTTTTCTAATGACAGTAACTGAGATACTTTCACAGATGATATTGCATCCCTGAGGTCCATCTTGTTAGCAAAGAAGAGAATAGGCAGTCGACGGTGCTTAATATCTAGGCATGAGCAGAAACAGAACTATCATGACATTATGCAGCACTTACTAATCTCTACATGTAATAAGTTACAAACAATATAGGAAGATAATTTGCTCACCTATAACTGCAATTCTCTGAAATTGTATCCTACCAAGACACACACTGTTGGGTCACATGGCCTCAGATGCACGCTTCAAGACTGCTCACAAACTTTCTGGCAGGCTTTGGGATTTTCCACCCCCTCTCCCCCTAACTTATACATACATTTAAAGCTGTAGGTATAAATTGCTGGTGAAGCTGAGGAAAAGGAGATGAAACAACTGCCAACAAATACTACACATCTCTGCTTAGTGAGGACTGGATGTGTAAAATGGGCAGAAAAATGATTTGTGTTCATTCACAACCTCACAACAATAGTTGCATAAGGGTAGTATGAATTATCCTTTAGCATCCTGGAGATCATTCATGACTTCATAAAATAGGAAAAAAAATGCACATGTCTGGACATCCCTTATCCTACCTTCACTTGAAGAAGGGCTTCTTTTCCAGAAGCTCTTCTCAGCTAGCAGTGAGAACTACAGACCAAACCACTCGGAATTTCTGGCATACTTACACATTTAAAAACATAAGCCTTGCTGATTACCACAAAAGACTAAAGAGTCATTGGAAGGAAACAAAGTATACTCTCTTCAACCTGACAGATGTAAAACTGCCAAAAAATTACCAGCGCCAAGACTAACTGTAAGAATTTTTCACATTATTGAAACAAAGGATGAATTACAGGATTAAAGAAAATCTAGATTTGAGTCTATCAATCAGTTATTGATGGCAAAAGAATTTACCCCCCCGCCTCCAGTGAAAATTGCTATACAGGCTCTTTTTAAAATAGTAAAAAGAAAAGGTTATTTTACACAGGAAACAAGCTAAGGATTTATTCAAAAACTTCAAACATAAGCCAGCTGCCCCCGCTCATGGAAGGGGGGGAACAACCAAAAAAACCCAACAAACTGTCCATGCTGAAGTGGTTTGAACCTTCCTAATTATGTTCTTTTCAAATCCCCTACTGAACCTTGCCACAACATCAGTGGACATCACACTATCTACCCATACTCAGAGATCTTGAGTGCTGACCAAAATGCTGACATTTTTTGCAACTATTTACCCTGTCTGGAGCTATTTTTTCCTCTGATATCCTCTAACACTAATCAAAGGCCTCAAAATACAAGCACAGAGTATCAATAAATCTGTTTTGATTCTATAGTGGAACAGCTGTTGTGGCTTCTGATTGAAACTTCTACATTAATCTATAGTATAATTAAATGAACCCTGATATCCACAGGTTGCAGGTTATGGATGAATTTACACCACAGAAATTAGCTGACGTGCAAATAGCCAAGTTGATCAAGGAACATTCAGGCTTTTTTTAAAGCAAATAAAAAGGGGCACAACCTACCCACATAGACTCATAAATGTACACTTAAAGCTGTTTGCTAAATAAAGTGGTGGTCTCAGAAATTTACATTATTTCCTACCTTATGACATTGTTTCCTAACATGCAGTATTTCCCACACACAACTTTTACAGTTATTAATGGAAAACTAATGTCAGCTATCATTTTCTAGTTGCAAGTAGTTATGAGTTAACACATTAAAAAAAAAATCCCATAGACTAGATATGTGTGATGTGTAATTTTATACAAAGATTTTCAAATTTACAGGAATTTCAGTTTGTTTTAGAAGCATGTGCTGGAGGTCAAGTGACCCAAGAGTCAATATCTAAAACAAGTCATCTACAGACTACCATCTTGCAAAATGCTGAAGAATGAAGTTTGATTAAAAAAAAATACGTTAACAGTGATCATTAAACAAGCTATTATTTGCAGAGTGCATTGTCCACTTATGTAAAAATAATTTATAGTTCTGATTCACAAAACAGTCCCAGCTAGTACAACTTCTAGCCCCGTTAATGCTTCACAGTACACATTCCCTTTCACCTGACAACCTCAGGCAAAGTCTGGCAAAAAGAGAACAGTTTTACTGAAGGATTGCTAAGATTTTCAGAGACAGGAATTGATTCAAGGTTGTTACCCTGCATCCATTTAAATCTTAAGTAAACATGTAAATTTAAACCACTCCAGTGGTTTACAGAGGTTCAGGATGTTCACAGAGGCAGAAGCATAGATGGGGAGAAAGTAGGGTATGCAGGAAGAAAAGCAGAAGGGTAATACAAAGAAAAATATTGATATAGAAGTTATATATTGATTCAGTTAACAGCTACTTTTATCAAACATTACTACTAGAAGAACTTATTATTCTTTTTGCTTCTCTTAGGTGTGACCTATCAAAACCCAAAACGATAAACCAGGAACACTGTTGCTGCATTTGAACTGAGCTGCTCCAAGGCAGAAATATAAAACTGCCCTTTCCTGATTCTAGGGAACATACTAGGTGGTCATAGCCATGGTCTTTCAGAAGTAGAAGACACAAACACATCAACAACTGAACAGTGCTGATCTGCTAGATCAGCATTAATAACCTATTAATGTCTAAATGAAAAGTCCCACCTAGGCTTGCACCTCCTCAGTCTTAACGTTTTCACTCTTTTCCCTTCTAATAATCCAGTAACTTACTACAGCAGTCTTTACTTCCCACCCTTGGTCCTGTGTGGTTTCCATTTTACCAACAGAATCGTCTTTTACTACTGTGGACAATACCTGCTTTGGTACAAAGTTCCCTGGCCTCTATGTAATCCACCTGCAGCCTTTGGTTCACCTCATTCTCCCCTTTGACCTTTGCAAGACTGTCTTTTCAGTGTCTGCATTTGAAGTGGCCCATACCCTTGAACATGAAATGAAGAGGGTCCACTCAGCTCACACACACTCAGTTACAGCATTTTTGTTGATGAATTCATGTATTACATGCAGTCTTCACAGAAAATAAAATCATAGTAACATAATTGCCCCTATCACATACTAGTTTTCTTGGTTAGAAATGCAAGTCAGCTTCTCCTTTCTTACTTTCAGCATGGTAACCCCACAAGTTAAGGCTTGGCCAGCTTAATAAATAAGACATCACAGGATTATTTCACCTTTAAGTTTCCTACATGTAGTTTTATAATCTGTTTAGTCAGAGCAGCTACCTAAAGTGCTGAAAGTCAAAATTGCATATTGCCTACAAAAACATTCCAGTAATGTTGGCTATATGGAAAGGCAAAGAAGGGAAGAATTGACCAATCTCAGAACTTAATTAAAGAAGTGTAGCCTCATGTAAAAAAAAAAAAACAACAAAAAACCAAACAAAAACCCTAAAACCAACCCCTTAATCATGAATTCTCTCATACCCTCTTCCATCCCATGTATCCTTTTATAGGCTATTGAAACTGACTGG